>NW_028128954.1:0-288065 GCF_965231255.1 Vanellus vanellus | reverse complement strand
CAGCGTCCGGAGCAAAAAACGCAAACGTCCAGCCGCTGCTCCCACAGCAAAGGCCCCAGCGGGGAAAAGTCATGCTGGTCCTCACTGCCTCCGGGAACCCCTTCAAATGCCCCATACCTTTTAGACCGCTCTGCTTTCCTGTGGACTCCATCCTCAAAACCACCATTTTTCACTCTCGGCAGCCTCCGGAGCAAAAAGCGCAAACGTCCAGCCGCTGCTCCCACAGCAAAGGCCCCAGCGGGGAAAAGTCATGCTGGTCCTCACTGCCTGCGGGAACCCCTTCAAATGCCCCATACCTTTTAGACCTCTCTGCTTTCCTGTGGACTCCATCCTCAAAACCACCGTTTTTAACCCTTGGCAGCCTCCGGAGCAAAAAGCGCAAACGTCCAGCCGCTGCTCCCACAGCAAAGGCCCCAGCGGGGAAAAGTCATGCTGGTCCTCACTGCCTCTTGGAACCCCTTCAAATGCCCCACACTTTTTGGACCTCTCTGCTTTCCTGTGGACTCCATCCTCAAAACCACCGTTTTTAACCCTCGGTAGTCTCTGTACCAAAAAACGCAAACGTCTAGCCGCTGCACCCACAGCAAAGGTTCCAAGGCGGAAAAGTCATGCTGGTCCTCACTGCCTCCGGGAACCCCTTCAAATGCCCCACACCTTTTGGACCTCTCTGCTTTCATGTGGACTCCATCCTCAAAACCACCATTTTTCACTCTCGGCAGCCTCCGGAGCAAAAAGCGCAAACGTCCAGCCGCTGCTCCCACAGCAAAGGCCCCAGCGGGGAAAAGTCATGCTGGTCCTCACTACCTACGGGAACCCCTTCAAATGCCCCACACCTTTTGGACCTCTCTGCTTTCCTGTGGACTCCATGCTCAAAACCACCGTTTTTCACTCTCAGCAGCCTCCGGAGCAAAAAACGCAAACGTCCAGCCGCTGCTTCCACAGCAAAGGCCCCAGCGGGGAAAAGTCATGCTGGTCCTCACTGCCTCCAGGAACCCCTTCAAATGCCCCACACCTTTTGGACCTATCTGCTTTCATGTGGCCTCCATCCTCAAAACCACCGTTTTTCACTCTCGGCAGCGTCCGGAGCAAAAAACGCAAACGTCCAGCCGCTGCTCCCACAGCAAAGGCCCCAGCGGGGAAAAGTCATGCTGGTCCTCACTGCCTCCGGGAACCCCTTCAAATGCCCCACACCTTTTAAACCTCTCTGCTTTCCTGTGGACTCCATCCTCAAAACCACTGTTTTTCACTCTCAGCAGTCTCCGGAGCAAAAAACGCAAACGTCCAGCCGCTGCTACCACAGCAAAGGCCCCAGCGGGGAAAAGTCATGCTGGTCCTCACTGCCTCTGGGAACCCCTTCAAATGCCCCACACCTTTTGGACCTCTCTGCTTTCCTGTGGACTCCATCCTCAAAACCACCGTTTTTCACTCTCGGCAGCCTCCAGAGCAAAAAACGCAAACGTCCAGCCGCTGCTCCCACAGCAAAGGCCCCAGCGGGGAAAAGTCATGCTGGTCCTCACTGCCTCCGGGAACCCCTTCAAATGCCCCACACCTTTTGGACCTCTCTGCTTTCCTGTGGACTCCATCCTCAAAACAACCGTTTTTCACTCTCGGCAGCCTCCGGAGCAAAAAATGCAAACGTCCAGCTGCTTCTACCACAGCAAAGGCCCCAGCGAGGAAAAGTCATGCTGGTCCTCACTGCCTCCGGGAACCCCTTCAAATGCCCCACACCTTTTGGACCTCTCTGCTTTCCTGTGGACTCCATCCTCAAAACCACCGTTTTTCACTCTCAGCATCCGCCGGAGCAAAAAACGCAAACGTCCAGCCGCTGCTCCCACAGCAAAGGTTCCAAGGCGGAAAAGTCATGCTGGTCCTCACTGCCTCCGGGAACCCCTTCAAATGCCCCACACCTTTTGGACCTCTTTGTTTTCCTGTGGACTCCATCCTCAAAACCACCGTTTTTCACTCTCGGCAGCCTCCGGAGCAAAAAACGCAAACGTCCAGCCGCTGCTTCCACAGCAAAGGCCCCAGCGGGGAAAAGTCATGCTGGTCCTCACTGCCTGCAGGAACCCCTTCAAATGCCCCACACCTTATGGACCTCTCTGCTTTCATGTGGACTCCATCCTCAAAACCACCGTTTTTCACTCTCCGCAGCGTCCGGAGCAAAAAACGCAAACGTCCAGCCGCTGCTCCCACAGCAAAGGCCCCAGCGGGGAAAAGTCATGCTGGTCCTCACTGCCTCCGGGAACCCCTTCAAATGCCCCATACCTTTTAGACCGCTCTGCTTTCCTGTGGACTCCATCCTCAAAACCACCATTTTTCACTCTCGGCATCCTCCGGAGCAAAAAGCGCAAACGTCCAGCCGCTGCTCCCACAGCAAAGGCCCCAGCGGGGAAAAGTCATGCTGGTCCTCACTACCTATGGGAACCCCTTCAAATGCCCCACACCTTTTGGACCTCTCTGCTTTCCTGTGGACTCCATGCTCAAAACCACCGTTTTTCACTCTCGGCAGCCTCCGGAGCAAAAAACGCAAACGTCCAGCCGCTGCTTCCACAGCAAAGGCCCCAGCGGGGAAAAGCCATGCTGGTCCTCACTGCCTCCAGGAACCCCTTCAAATGCCCCACACCTTTTGGACCTCTCTGCTTTCATGTGGCCTCCATCCTCAAAACCACCGTTTTTAACTCTCGGCAGCCTCCGGAGCAAAAAACGCAAACGTCCAGCCGCTGCTCCCACAGCAAAGGCCCCAGCGGGGAAAAGTCATGCTGGTCCTCACTGCCTCCGGGAACCCCTTCAAATGCCCCACACCTTTTGGACCTCTCTGCTTTCCTGTGGACTCCATCCTCAAAACCACCGTTTTTCACTCTCGGCAGCCTCCGGAGCAAAAAACGCAAACGTCCAGCCGCTGCTCCCACAGCAAAGGCCCCAGCGAGGAAAAATTAAGCTGGTCCTCACTGCCTCCGGGAACCCCTTCAAATGCCCCACACCTTTTGGACCTCTCTGCTTTCCTGTGGACTCCATCCTCAAAACAACCGTTTTTCACTCTCGGCAGCCTCCGGAGCAAAAAATGCAAACGTCCAGCTGCTTCTACCACAGCAAAGGCCCCAGCGGGGAAAAGTCATGCTGGTCCTCACTGCCTCCGGGAACCCCTTCAAATGCCCCACACCTTTTGGACCTCTCTGCTTTCCTGTGGACTCCATCCTCAAAACCACCGTTTTTCACTCTCAGCATCCGCCGGAGCAAAAAACGCAAACGTCCAGCCGCTGCTCCCACAGCAAAGGTTCCAAGGCGGAAAAGTCATGCTGGTCCTCACTGCCTCCGGGAACCCCTTCAAATGCCCCACACCTTTTGGACCTCTTTGTTTTCCTGTGGACTCCATCCTCAAAACCACCGTTTTTCACTCTCGGCAGCCTCCGGAGCAAAAAACGCAAACGTCCAGCCGCTGCTTCCACAGCAAAGGCCCCAGCGGGGAAAAGTCATGCTGGTCCTCACTGCCTCCAGGAACCCCTTCAAATGCCCCACACCTTTTGGACCTCTCTGCTTTCTTGTGGACTCCATCCTCAAAACCACCGTTTTTCACTCTCGGCAGCGTCCGGAGCAAAAAACGCAAACGTCCAGCCGCTGCTCCCACAGCAAAGGCCCCAGCGGGGAAAAGTCATGCTGGTCCTCACTGCCTGCGGGAACCCCTTCAAATGCCCCATACCTTTTAGACCTCTCTGCTTTCCTGTGGACTCCATCCTCAAAACCACCGTTTTTAACCCTTGGCAGCCTCCGGAGCAAAAAGCGCAAACGTCCAGCCGCTGCTCCCACAGCAAAGGCCCCAGCGGGGAAAAGTCATGCTGGTCCTCACTGCCTCTTGGAACCCCTTCAAATGCCCCACACTTTTTGGACCTCTCTGCTTTCCTGTGGACTCCATCCTCAAAACCACCGTTTTTAACCCTCGGTAGTCTCTGTACCAAAAAACGCAAACGTCCAGCCGCTGCTCCCATAGCAAAGGTTCCAAGACGGAAAAGTCATGCTGGTCCTCACTGCCTCCGGGAACCCCTTCAAATGCCCCACACCTTTTGGACCTCTCTGCTTTCCTGTGGACTCCATCCTCAAAACCACTGTTTTTCACTCTCGGCAGCGTCCGGAGCCAAAACCGCAAACGTCCAGCCGCTGCTCCCACAGCAAAGGCCCCAGCGGGGAAAAGTCATGCTGGTCCTCACTGCCTCCGGGAACCCCTTCATATGCCCCACACCTTTCGGACCTCTCTGCTTTCCTGAGGACTCTAACCTCAAAACCACCGTTTCTCAATCTTGGCAGCCTCCGGAGCAAAAAACGCAAACGTCCAGCCGCTGCTCCCACAGCAAAGGCCCCAGCGGGGAAAAGTCATGCTGGTCCTCACTGCCTCCGGGAACCCCTTCAAATGCCCCACTCCTTTTGGACCTCTCTGTTTTCCTGTGGACTCCATCCTCAAAACCACCATTTTTCACTCTCGGTAGTCTCTGTACCAAAAAACGCAAACGTCTAGCCGCTGCACCCACAGCAAAGGTTCCAAGGCGGAAAAGTCATGCTGGTCCTCACTGCCTCCGGGAACCCCTTCAAATGCCCCACACCTTTTGGACCTCTCTGCTTTCCTGTGGACTCCATCCTCAAAACCACCATTTTTCACTCTCGGCAGCCTCCGGAGCAAAAAGCGCAAACGTCCAGCCGCTGCTCCCACAGCAAAGGCCCCAGCGGGGAAAAGTCATGCTGGTCCTCACTACCTACGGGAACCCCTTCAAATGCCCCACACCTTTTGGACCTCTCTGCTTTCCTGTGGACTCCATGCTCAAAACCACCGTTTTTCACTCTCAGCAGCCTCCGGAGCAAAAAACGCAAACGTCCAGCCGCTGCTCCCACAGCAAAGGCCCCAGCGGGGAAAAGCCATGCTGGTCCTCACTGCCTCCAGGAACCCCTTCAAATGCCCCACACCTTTTGGACCTCTCTGCTTTCATGTGGCCTCCATCCTCAAAACCACCGTTTTTCACTCTCGGCAGCGTCCGGAGCAAAAAACGCAAACGTCCAGCCGCTGCTCCCACAGCAAAGGCCCCAGCGGGGAAAAGTCATGCTGGTCCTCACTGCCTCCGGGAACCCCTTCAAATGCCCCACACCTTTTGGACCTCTCTGTTTTCATGTGGGCTCCATCCTCAAAACCACTGTTTTTCACTCTCAGCAGTCTCCGGAGCAAAAAACGCAAACGTCCAGCCCCTGCTCCCACAGCAAAGGTTCCAAGGCGGAAAAGTCATGCTGGTCCTCACTGCCTCCGGGAACCCCTTCAAATGCCCCACACCTTTTGGACCTCTCTGCTTTCCTGTGGACTCCATCCTCAAAACAACCGTTTTTCACTCTCAGCATCCGCCGGAGCAAAAAACGCAAACGTCCAGCCGCTGCTCCCACAGCAAAGGTTCCAAGGCGGAAAAGTCATGCTGGTCCTCACTGCCTCCGGGAACCCCTTCAAATGCCCCACACCTTTTGGACCTCTTTGTTTTCCTGTGGACTCCATCCTCAAAACCACCGTTTTTCACTCTCGGCAGCCTCCGGAGCAAAAAACGCAAACGTCCAGCCGCTGCTCCCACAGCAAAGGCCCCAGCGGGGAAAAGTCATGCTGGTCCTCACTGCCTCCGGGAACCCCTTCAAATGCCCCACACCTTTTGGACCTCTCTGTTTTCATGTGGGCTCCATCCTCAAAACCACTGTTTTTCACTCTCAGCAGTCTCCGGAGCAAAAAACGCAAACGTCCAGCCCCTGCTCCCACAGCAAAGGTTCCAAGGCGGAAAAGTCATGCTGGTCCTCACTGCCTCCGGGAACCCCTTCAAATGCCCCACACCTTTTGGACCTCTCTGCTTTCCTGTGGACTCCATCCTCAAAACAACCGTTTTTCACTCTCGGCAGCCTCCGGAGCAAAAAATGCAAACGTCCAGCTGATTCTACCACAGCAAAGGCCCCAGCGAGGAAAAGTCATGCTGGTCCTCACTGCCTCCGGGAACCCCTTCAAATGCCCCACACCTTTTGGACCTCTCTGCTTTCCTGTGGACTCCATCCTCAAAACCACCGTTTTTCACTCTCAGCATCCGCCGGAGCAAAAAACGCAAACGTCCAGCCGCTGCTCCCACAGCAAAGGTTCCAAGGCGGAAAAGTCATGCTGGTCCTCACTGCCTCCGGGAACCCCTTCAAATGCCCCACACCTTTTGGACCTCTTTGTTTTCCTGTGGACTCCATCCTCAAAACCACCGTTTTTCACTCTCGGCAGCCTCCGGAGCAAAAAACGCAAACGTCCAGCCGCTGCTTCCACAGCAAAGGCCCCAGTGGGGAAAAGTCATGCTGGTCCTCACTGCCTCCAGGAACCCCTTCAAATGCCCCACACCTTTTGGACCTCTCTGCTTTCCTGTGGACTCCATCCTCAAAACCACCGTTTTTCACTCTCCGCAGCGTCCGGAGCAAAAAACGCAAACGTCCAGCCGCTGCTCCCACAGCAAAGGCCCCAGCGGGGAAAAGTCATGCTGGTCCTCACTGCCTCCGGGAACCCCTTACAATGCCCCATACCTTTTAGACCGCTCTGCTTTCCTGTGGACTCCATCCTCAAAACCACCATTTTTCACTCTCGGCAGCCTCCGGAGCAAAAAGCGCAAACGTCCAGCCGCTGCTCCCACAGCAAAGGCCCCAGCGGGGTAAAGTCATGCTGGTCCTCACTACCTACGGGAACCCCTTCAAATGCCCCACACCTTTTGGACCTCTCTGCTTTCCTGTGGACTCCATCCTCAAAACCACCGTTTTTCACTCTCGGCAGCCTCCGGAGCAAAAAACGCAAACGTCCAGCCGCTGCTTCCACAGCAAAGGCCCCAGCGGGGAAAAGTCATGCTGGTCCTCACTGCCTCCAGGAACCCCTTCAAATGCCCCACACCTTTTGGACCTCTCTGCTTTCATGTGGACTCCATCCTCAAAACAACCGTTTTTCACTCTCGGCAGCCTCCGGAGCAAAAAACGCAAACGTCCAGCCGCTGCTCCCACAGCAAAGGCCCCAACGGGGAAAAGTCATGCTGGTCCTCACTGCCTCCGGGAACCCCTTCAAATGCCCCATACCTTTTAGACCTCTCTGCTTTCCTGTGGACTCCATCCTCAAAACCACCGTTTTTCACTCTCAGCATCCGCCGGAGCAAAAAACGCAAACGTCCAGCCGCTGCTCCCACAGCAAAGGTTCCAAGGCGGAAAAGTCATGCTGGTCCTCACTGCCTCCGGGAACCCCTTCAAATGCCCCACACTTTTTGGACCTCTCTGCTTTCCTGTGGACTCCATCCTCAAAACCACCGTTTTTAACCCTCGGTAGTCTCTGTACCAAAAAACGCAAACGTCCAGCCGCTGCTCCCACAGCAAAGGTTCCAAGACGGAAAAGTCATGCTGGTCCTCACTGCCTCCGGGAACCCCTTCAAATGCCCCACACCTTTTGGACCTCTCTGCTTTCCTGTAGACTCCATCCTCAAAACCACTGTTTTTCACTCTCGGCAGCGTCCGGAGCCAAAACAGCAAACGTCCAGCCGCTGCTTCCACAGCAAAGGCCCGAGCGGGGAAAAGTCATGCTGGTCCTCACTGCCTCCGGGAACCCCTTCAAATGCCCCACACCTTTTGGACCTCTCTGCTTTCCTGAGGACTCTAACCTCAAAACCACCGTTTTTCACTCTCGGCAGCCTCCGGAGCAAAAAACGCAAACGTCCAGCCCCTGCTCCCACAGCAAAGGCCCCAGCGGGGAAAAGTCATGCTGGTCCTCACTGCCTCCGGGAACCCCTTCAAATGCCCCACACCTTTTGGATCTCTCTGCTTTCCTGTGGACTCCATCCTCAAAACCACCGTTTTTCACTCTCGGCAGCCTCCGGAGCAAAAAACGCAAACGTCCAGCCGCTGCTCCCACAGCAAAGGCCCCAGCGGGGAAAAGTCATGCTGGTCCTCACTGCCTCCAGGAACCCCTTCAAATGCCCCACACCTTTTGGACCTCTCTGCTTTCCTGTGGACTCCATCCTCAAAACCACTGTTTTTCACTCTCGGCAGCCTCCGGAGCAAAAAACGCAAACGTCCAGCCGCTGCTCCCACAGCAAAGGCCCCAGCGGGGAAAAGTCATGCTGGTCCTCACTGCCTCCGGGAACCCCTTCAAATGCCCCACACCTTTTGGACCTCTCTGCTTTCCTGTGGACTCCATCCTCAAAACCACCGTTTTTCACTCTCGGCAGCCTCCGGAGCAAAAAACGCAAACGTCCAGCCGCTGCTCCCACAGCAAAGGTTCCAAGGCGGAAAAGTCATGCTGGTCCTCACTGCCTCCGGGAACCCCTTCAAATGCCCCACACCTTTTGGACCTCTCTGCTTTCCTGTAGACTCCATCCTCAAAACCACTGTTTTTCACTCTCGGCAGCGTCCGGAGCCAAAACAGCAAACGTCCAGCCGCTGCTTCCACAGCAAAGGCCCCAGCGGGGAAAAGTCATGCTGGTCCTCACTGCCTCCGGGAACCCCTTCAAATGCCCCACACCTTTTGGACCTCTCTGCTTTCCTGTGGACTCCATCCTCAAAACCACCGTTTTTCACTCTCGGCAGCCTCCGGAGCAAAAAACGCAAACGTCCAGCCGCTGCTTCCACAGCAAAGGCCCCAGCGGGGAAAAGTCATGCTGGTCCTCACTGCCTCCAGGAACCCCTTCAAATGCCCCACACCTTTTGGACCTCTCTGCTTTCATGTGGACTCCATCCTCAAAACAACCGTTTTTCACTCTCGGCAGCCTCCGGAGCAAAAAACGCAAACGTCCAGCCGCTGCTCCCACAGCAAAGGCCCCAACGGGGAAAAGTCATGCTGGTCCTCACTGCCTCCGGGAACCCCTTCAAATGCCCCATACCTTTTAGACCTCTCTGCTTTCCTGTGGACTCCATCCTCAAAACCACCGTTTTTAACCCTCGGTAGTCTCTGTACCAAAAAACGCAAACGTCCAGCCGCTGCTCCCACAGCAAAGGTTCCAAGACGGAAAAGTCATGCTGGTCCTCACTGCCTCCGGGAACCCCTTCAAATGCCCCACACCTTTTGGACCTCTCTGCTTTCCTGTAGACTCCATCCTCAAAACCACTGTTTTTCACTCTCGGCAGCGTCCGGAGCCAAAACAGCAAACGTCCAGCCGCTGCTTCCACAGCAAAGGCCCCAGCGGGGAAAAGTCATGCTGGTCCTCACTGCCTCCGGGAACCCCTTCAAATGCCCCACACCTTTTGGACCTCTCTGCTTTCCTGAGGACTCTAACCTCAAAACCACCGTTTTTCACTCTCGGCAGCCTCCGGAGCAAAAAACGCAAACGTCCAGCCCCTGCTCCCACAGCAAAGGCCCCAGCGGGGAAAAGTCATGCTGGTCCTCACTGCCTCCGGGAACCCCTTCAAATGCCCCACACCTTTTGGATCTCTCTGCTTTCCTGTGGACTCCATCCTCAAAACCACCGTTTTTCACTCTCGGCAGCCTCCGGAGCAAAAAACGCAAACGTCCAGCCGCTGCTCCCACAGCAAAGGCCCCAGCGGGGAAAAGTCATGCTGGTCCTCACTGCCTCCAGGAACCCCTTCAAATGCCCCACACCTTTTGGACCTCTCTGCTTTCCTGTGGACTCCATCCTCAAAACCACTGTTTTTCACTCTCGGCAGCCTCCGGAGCAAAAAACGCAAACGTCCAGCCGCTGCTCCCACAGCAAAGGCCCCAGCGGGGAAAAGTCATGCTGGTCCTCACTGCCTCCGGGAACCCCTTCAAATGCCCCACACCTTTTGGACCTCTCTGCTTTCCTGTGGACTCCATCCTCAAAACCACCGTTTTTCACTCTCGGCAGCCTCCGGAGCAAAAAACGCAAACGTCCAGCCGCTGCTCCCACAGCAAAGGCCCCAGCGGGGAAAAGTCATGCTGGTCCTCACTGCCTCCGGGAACCCCTTCAAATGCCCCACACCTTTTGGACCTCTCTGCTTTCCTGTGGACTCCATCCTCAAAACCACCGTTTTTCACTCTCGGCAGCCTCCGGAGCAAAAAACGCAAACGTCCAGCCGCTGCTCCCACAGCAAAGGTTCCAAGGCGGAAAAGTCATGCTGGTCCTCACTGCCTCCGGGAACCCCTTCAAATGCCCCACACCTTTTGGACCTCTCTGCTTTCCTGTGGACTCCATCCTCAAAACCACCGTTTTTCACTCTCGGCAGCCTCCGGAGCAAAAAACGCAAACGTCCAGCCGCTGCTTCCACAGCAAAGGCCCCAGCGGGGAAAAGTCATGCTGGTCCTCACTGCCTCCGGGAACCCCTTCAAATGCCCCACACCTTTTGGACCTCTCTGCTTTCCTGTGGACTCCATCCTCAAAAACACCGTTTTTCACTCTCGGCAGCCTCCGGAGCAAAAAACGCAAACGTCCAGCCGCTGCTTCCACAGCAAAGGCCCCAGCGGGGAAAAGTCATGCTGGTCCTCACTGCCTCCAGGAACCCCTCCAAATGCCCCACACCTTTTGGACCTCTCTGCTTTCATGTGGACTCCATCCTCAAAACCACCGTTTTTCACTCTCGGCAGCGTCCGGAGCAAAAAACGCAAACGTCCAGCCGCTGCTCCCACAGCAAAGGCCCCAGCGGGGAAAAGTCATGCTGGTCCTCACTGCCTCCGGGAACCCCTTCAAATGCCCCACACCTTTTAGACCTCTCTGCTTTCCTGTGGACTCCATCCTCAAAACCACCATGTTTCACTCTCGGCAGCCTCCGGAGCAAAAAGCGCAAACGTCCAGCCGCTGCTCCCACAGCAAAGGCCCCAGCGGGGAAAAGTCATGCTGGTCCTCACTGCCTCCGGGAACCCCTTCAAATGCCCCACACCTTTTGGACCTCTCTGCTTTCCTGTGGACTCCATCCTCAAAACCACCGTTTTTAACCCTCGGTAGTCTCTGTACCAAAAAACGCAAACGTCCAGCCGCTGCTCCCACAGCAAAGGTTCCAAGACGGAAAAGTCATGCTGGTCCTCACTGCCTCCGGGAACCCCTTCAAATGCCCCACACCTTTTGGACCTCTCTGCTTTCCTGTAGACTCCATCCTCAAAACCACTGTTTTTCACTCTCGGCAGCGTCCGGAACCAAAACAGCAAACGTCCAGCCGCTGCTTCCACAGCAAAGGCCCCAGCGGGGAAAAGTCATGCTGGTCCTCACTGCCTCCGGGAACCCCTTCAAATGCCCCACACCTTTTGGACCTCTCTGCTTTCCTGAGGACTCTAACCTCAAAACCACCGTTTTTCACTCTCGGCAGCCTCCGGAGCAAAAAACGCAAACGTCCAGCCCCTGCTCCCACAGCAAAGGCCCCAGCGGGGAAAAGTCATGCTGGTCCTCACTGCCTCCGGGAACCCCTTCAAATGCCCCACACCTTTGTGATCTCTCTGCTTTCCTGTGGACTCCATCCTCAAAACCACCGTTTTTCACTCTCGGCAGCCTCCGGAGCAAAAAACGCAAATGTCCAGCCGCTGCTCCCACAGCAAAGGCCCCAGCGGGGAAAAGTCATGCTGGTCCTCACTGCCTCCAGGAACCCCTTCAAATGCCCCACACCTTTTGGACCTCTCTGCTTTCCTGTGGACTCCATCCTCAAAACCACCGTTTTTCACTCTCGGCAGCCTCCGGAGCAAAAAACGCAAACGTCCAGCCGCTGCTCCCACAGCAAAGGCCCCAGCGGGGAAAAGTCATGCTGGTCCTCACTGCCTCCGGGAACCCCTTCAAATGCCCCACACCTTTTGGACCTCTCTGCTTTCCTGTGGACTCCATCCTCAAAACCACCGTTTTTCACTCTCGGCAGCCTCCGGAGCAAAAAACGCAAACGTCCAGCCGCTGCTCCCACAGCAAAGGTTCCAAGGCGGAAAAGTCATGCTGGTCCTCACTGCCTCCGGGAACCCCTTCAAATGCCCCACACCTTTTGGACCTCTCTGCTTTCCTGTGGACTCCATCCTCAAAACCACCGTTTTTCACTCTCGGCAGCCTCCGGAGCAAAAAACGCAAACGTCCAGCCGCTGCTCCCACAGCAAAGGCCCCAGCTGGGAAAAGTCATGCTGGTCCTCACTGCCTCCGGGAACCCCTTCAAATGCCCCACACCTTTTGGACCTCTCTGCTTTCCTGTGGACTCCATCCTCAAAACCACCGTTTTTCACTCTCGGCAGCCTCCGGAGCAAAAAACGCAAACGTCCAGCCGCTGCTTCCACAGCAAAGGCCCCAGCGGGGAAAAGTCATGCTGGTCCTCACTGCCTCCAGGAACCCCTTCAAATGCCCCACACCTTTTGGACCTCTCTGCTTTCCTGTGGACTCCATCCTCAAAACCACCGTTTTTCACTCTCGGCAGCGTCCGGAGCAAAAAACGCAAACGTCCAGCCGCTGCTCCCACAGCAAAGGCCCCAGCGGGGAAAAGTCATGCTGGTCCTCACTGCCTCCGGGAACCCCTTCAAATGCCCCACACCTTTTAGACCTCTCTGCTTTCCTGTGGACTCCATCCTCAAAACCACCATTTTTCACTCTCGGCAGCCTCCGGAGCAAAAAGCGCAAACGTCCAGCCGCTGCTCCCACAGCAAAGGCCCCAGCGGGGAAAAGTCATGCTGGTCCTCACTGCCTCCGGGAACCCCTTCAAATGCCCCACACCTTTTGGACCTCTCTGCTTTCCTGTGGACTCCATCCTCAAAACCACCGTTTTTAACCCTCGGTAGTCTGTACCAAAAAACGCAAACGTCCAGCCGCTGCTCCCATAGCAAAGGTTCCAAGGCGGAAAAGTCATGCTGGTCCTCACTGCCTCTGGGAACCCCTTCAAATGCCCCACACCTTTTGGACCTCTCTGTTTTCATGTGGGCTCCATCCTCAAAACCACTGTTTTTCACTCTCAGCAGTCTCCGGAGCAAAAAACGCAAACGTCCAGCCGCTGCTCCCACAGCAAAGGCCCCAGCGGGGAAAAGTCATGCTGGTCCTCACTGCCTCCAGGAACCCCTTCAAATGCCCCACACCTTTTGGACCTCTCTGCTTTCATGTGGCCTCCATCCTCAAAACCACCGTTTTTCACTCTCGGCAGCGTCCGGAGCAAAAAACGCAAATGTCCAGCCGCTGCTCCCACAGCAAAGGCCCCAGCGGGGAAAAGTCATGCTGGTCCTCACTGCCTCCGGGAACCCCTTCAAATGCCCCATACCTTTTAGACCTCTCTGCTTTCCTGTGGACTCCATCCTCAAAACCACCGTTTTTCACTCTTGGCAGCCTCCGGAGCAAAAAGCGCAAACGTCCAGCCGCTGCTCCCACAGCAAAGGCCCCAGCGGGGAAAAGTCATGCTGGTCCTCACTGCCTCCGGGAACCCCTTCAAACGCCCCACACTTTTTGGACCTCTCTGCTTTCCTGTGGACTCCATCCTCAAAACCACCGTTTTGAACCCTCGGTAGTCTCTGTACCAAAAAACGCAAACGTCCAGCCGCTGCTCCCATAGCAAAGGTTCCAAGACGGAAAAGTCATGCTGGTCCTCACTGCCTCCGGGAACCCCTTCAAATGCCCCACACCTTTTGGACCTCTCTGCTTTCCTGTGGACTCCATCCTCAAAACCACTGTTTTTCACTCTCGGCAGCGTCCGGAGCCAAAACCGCAAACGTCCAGCCGCTGCTCCCACAGCAAAGGCCCCAGCGGGGAAAAGTCATGCTGGTCCTCACTGCCTCCGGGAACCCCTTCATATGCCCCACACCTTTTGGACCTCTCTGCTTTCCTGAGGACTCTAACCTCAAAACAACCGTTTTTCACTCTTGGCAGCCTCCGGAGCAAAAAACGCAAACGTCCAGCCGCTGCTCCCACAGCAAAGGCCCCAGCGGGGAAAAGTCATGCTGGTCCTCACTGCCTCCGGGAACCCCTTCAAATGCCCCACACCTTTTGGACCTCTCTGTTTTCCTGTGGAATCCATCCTCAAAACCACCGTTTTTAACCCTCGGTAGTCTCTGTAGCAAAAAACGCAAACGTCCAGCCGCTGCTCCCACAGCAAAGGTTCCAAGGCGGAAAAGTCATGCTGGTCCTCACTGCCTCCGGGAACCCCTTCAAATGCCCCACACCTTTTGGACCTCTCTGTTTTCATGTGGGCTCCATCCTCAAAACCACTGTTTTTCACTCTCAGCAGTCTCCGGAGCAAAAAATGCAAACGTCCAGCCGCTGCTCCCACAGCAAAGGCCCCAGCGGGGAAAAGTCATGCTGGTCCTCACTGCCTCCGGGAACCCCTTCAAATGCCCCACACCTTTTGGACCTCTCTGCTTTCCTGTGGACTCCATCCTCAAAACCACCGTTTTTCACTCTCGGCAGCCTCCGGAGCAAAAAACGCAAACGTCCAGCCGCTGCTTCCACAGCAAAGGCCCCAGCGGGGAAAAGTCATGCTGGTCCTCACTGCCTCCAGGAACCCCTTCAAATGCCCCACACCTTTTGGACCTCTCTGCTTTCCTGTGGCCTCCATCCTCAAAACCACCGTTTTTAACCCTTGGCAGCCTCCGGAGCCAAAAGCGCAAACGTCCAGCCGCTGCTCCCACAGCAAAGGCCCCAGCGGGGAAAAGTCATGCTGGTCCTCACTGCCTCTTGGAACCCCTTCAAATGCCCCACACTTTTTGGACCTCTCTGCTTTCCTGTGGACTCCATCCTCAAAACCACCGTATTTAACCCTCGGTAGTCTCTGTACCAAAAAACGCAAACGTCCAGCCGCTGCTCCCATAGCAAAGGTTCCAAGACGGAAAAGTCATGCTGGTCCTCACTACCTCCGGGAACCCCTTCAAATGCCCCACACCTTTTGGACCTCTCTGCTTTCCTGTGGACTCCATCCTCAAAACCACCGTTTTTCACTCTCGGCAGCCTCCGGAGCCAAAAACGCAAACGTCCAGCCGCTGCTCCCACAGCAAAGGCCCCAGCGGGGAAAAGTCATGCTGGTCCTCACTGACTCCAGGAACCCCTTCATATGCCCCACACCTTTTGGACCTCTCTGCTTTCCTGAGGACTCTAACCTCAAAACCACCGTTTTTCACTCTCGGCAGCCTCCGGAGCAAAAAACGCAAACGTCCAGCCGCTGCTCCCACAGCAAAGGCCCCAGCGGGGAAAAGCCATGCTGGTCCTCACCGCCTCCAGGAACCCCTTCAAATGCCCCACACCTTTTGGACCTCTCTGTTTTCCTGTGGAATCCATCCTCAAAACCACCGTTTTTAACCCTCGGTAGTCTCTGTAGCAAAAAACGCAAACGTCCAGCCGCTGCTCCCACAGCAAAGGTTCCAAGGCGGAAAAGTCATGCTGGTCCTCACTGCCTCCGGGAACCCCTTCAAATGCCCCACACCTTTTGGACCTCTCTGCTTTCCTGTGGACTCCATCCTCAAAACCACCGTTTTTCACTCTCGGCAGCCTCCGGAGCAAAAAACGCAAACGTCCAGCCGCTGCTTCCACAGCAAAGGCCCCAGCGGGGAAAAGTCATGCTGGTCCTCACTGCCTCCAGGAACCCCTTCAAATGCCCCACACTTTTTGGACCTCTCTGCTTTCCTGTGGACTCCATCCTCAAAACAACCGTTTTTCACTCTCGGCAGCCTCCTGAGCAAAAAACGCAAACGTCCAGCCGCTGCTCCCACAGCAAAGGCCCCAGCGGGGAAAAGTCATGCTGGTCCTCACTGCCTCCGGGAACCCCGTCAAATGCCCCACACCTTTTAAACCTCTCTGCTTTCCTGTGGACTCCATCCTCAAAACCACCGTTTTTAACCCTCGGCAGCCTCCGGAGCAAAAAGTGCAAACGTCCAGCCGCTGCTCCCACAGCAAAGGCCCCAGCGGGGAAAAGCCATGCTGGTCCTCACTACCTCTGGGAACCCCTTCAAATGCCCCACACCTTTTGGACCTCTCTGCTTTCCTGTGGACTCCATCCTCAAAACCACCGTTTTTCACTCTCGGCAGCCTCCGGAGCAAAAAACGCAAACGTCCAGCCGCTGCTTCCACAGCAAAGGCCCCAGCAGGGAAAAGTCATGCTGGTCCTCACTGCCTCCAGGAACCCCTTCAAATGCCCCACACCTTTTGGACCTCTCTGCTTTCATGTGGACTCCATCCTCAAAACAACCGTTTTTCACTCTCGGCAGCCTCCTGAGCAAAAAACGCAAACGTCCAGCCGCTGCTCCCACAGCAAAGGCCCCAGCGGGGAAAAGTCATGCTGGTCCTCACTGCCTCTTGGAACCCCTTCAAATGCCCCACACTTTTTGGACCTCTCTGCTTTCCTGTGGACTCCATCCTCAAAACCACCGTTTTTCACTCTCGGCAGCGTCCGGAGCAAAAAACGCAAACGTCCAGCCGCTGCTCCTACAGCGAAGGCCCCAGCGGGGAAAAGTCATGCTGGTCCTCACTGCCTCCGGGAACCCCTTCAAATGCCCCACACCTTTTAGACCTCTCTGCTTTCCTGTGGACTCCATCCTCAAAACCACCATTTTTCACTCTCGGCAGCCTCCGGAGCAAAAAGCGCAAACGTCCAGCCGCTGCTCCCACAGCAAAGGCCCCAGCGGGGAAAAGTCATGCTGGTCCTCACTACCTCCGGGAACCCCTTCAAATGCCCCACACCTTTTGGACCTCTCTGCTTTCCTGTGGACTCCATCCTCAAAACCACCGTTTTTCACTCTCGGCAGCCTCCTGAGCAAAAAACGCAAACGTCCAGCCGCTGCTTCCACAGCAAAGGCCCCAGCGGGGAAAAGTCATGCTGGTCCTCACTGCCTCCAGGAACCCCTTCAAATGCCCCACACCTTTTGGACCTCTCTGCTTTCCTGTGGACTCCATCCTCAAAACCACCGTTTTTCATTCTCGGCAGCCTCCGGAGCAAAAAACGCAAACGTCCAGCCGCTGCTCCCACAGCAAAGGCCCCAGCGGGGAAAAGTCATGCTGGTCCTCACTGCCTCCGGGAACCCCTTCAAATGCCCCATACCTTTTAGACCTCTCTGCTTTCCTGTGGACTCCATCCTCAAAACCACCGTTTTTAACCCTTGGCAGCCTCCGGAGCAAAAAGCGCAAACGTCCAGCCGCTGCTCCCACAGCAAAGGCCCCAGCGGGGAAAAGTCATGCTGGTCCTCACTGCCTCCGGGAACCCCTTCAAATGCCCCACACCTTTTGGACCTCTCTGCTTTCCTGTGGACTCCATCCTCAAAACCACCGTTTTTAACCCTCGGTAGTCTCTGTACCAAAAAACGCAAACGTCCAGCCGCTGCTTCCACAGCAAAGGCCCCAGCGGGGAAAAGTCATGCTGGTCCTCACTGCCTCCGGGAACCCCTTCAAATGCCCCACACCTTTTAGACCTCTCTGCTTTCCTGTGGACTCCATCCTCAAAAACACCGTTTTTCACTCTCGGCAGCCTCCGGAGCAAAAAACGCAAACGTCCAGCCGCTGCTTCCACAGCAAAGGCCCCAGCGGGGAAAAGTCATGCTGGTCCTCACTGCCTCCGGGAACCCCTTCAAATGCCCCACACCTTTTGGACCTCTCTGCTTTCCTGTGGACTCCATCCTCAAAACCACCGTTTTTCACTCTCGGCAGCCTCCGGAGCAAAAAACGCAAACGTCCAGCCGCTGCTCCCACAGTAAAGGCCCCAGCGGGGAAAAGTCATGCTGGTCCTCACTGCCTCCAGGAACCCCTTCAAATGCCCCACAGCTGTTTGACCTCTCTGCTTTGCTGTGGACTCCATCCTCAAAACCACCGTTTTTCACTTTCGGCAGCGTCCTGAGTAAAAACGCAAACGTCCAGCCGCTGCTCCCACAGCAAAGGCCCCAGCGGGGAAAAGTCATGCTGGTCCTCACTGCCTCCGGGAACCCCTTCAAATGCCCCACACCTTTTGGACCTCTCTGCTTTCCTGTGGACTCCATCCTCAAAAACACCGTTTTTAACCCTCGGTAGTCTCTGTACCAAAAAACGCAAACGTCCAGCCGCTGCTCCCACAGCAAAGGCCCCAGCGGGGAAAAGTCATGCTGGTCCTCACTGCCTCCAGGAACCCCTTCAAATACCCCACACCTTTTGGACCTCTCTGCTTTCCTGTGGACTCCATCCTCAAAATAACCGTTTTTCACTCTCGGCAGCCTCCTGAGCAAAAAACGCAAACGTCCAGCCGCTGCTCCCACAGCAAAGGCCCCAGCGGGGAAAAGTCATGCTGGTCCTCACTGCCTCCGGGAACCCCTTCAAATGCCCCACACCTTTTAGACCTCTCTGCTTTCCTGTGGACTCCATCCTCAAAACCACCGTTTTTAACCCTCGGCAGCCTCCGGAGCAAAAAGTGCAAACGTCCAGCCGCTGCTCCCACAGCAAAGGCCCCAGCGGGGAAAAGTCATGCTGGTCCTCACTACCTCCGGGAACCCCTTCAAATGCCCCACACCTTTTGGACCTCTCTGCTTTCCTGTGGACTCCATCCTCAAAACCACCGTTTTTAACCCTCGGTAGTCTCTGTACCAAAAACGCAAACATCCAGCCGCTGCTCCCATAGCAAATGTTCCAAGGCGGAAAAGTCATGCTGGTCCTCACTGCCTCCGGGAACCCCTTCAAATGCCCCACACCTTTTGGACCTCTCTGCTTTCCTGTGGACTCCATCCTCAAAACCACCCTTTATTCACTCTCGGCAGCGTCCGGAGCAAAAAACGCAAACGTCCAGCCGCTGCTCCCACAGCAAAGGCCCCAGCGGGGAAAAGTCATGCTGGTCCTCACTGCCTCCGGGAACCCCTTCAAATGCCCCACACCTTTTAGACCTCTCTGCTTTCCTGTGGACTCCATCCTCAAAACCACCGTTTTTAACCCTCGGCAGCCTCCGGAGCAAAAAGTGCAAACGTCCAGCCGCTGCTTCCACAGCAAAGGCCCCAGCGGGGAAAAGTCATGCTGGTCCTCACTACCTCCGGGAACCCCTTCAAATGCCCCACACCTTTTGGACCTCTCTGCTTTCCTGTGGACTCCATCCTCAAAACCACCGTTTTTCACTCTCGGCAGCCTCCGGAGCAAAAAACGCAAACGTCCAGCCGCTGCTCCCACAGTAAAGGCCCCAGCGGGGAAAAGTCATGCTGGTCCTCACTGCCTCCGGGAACCCCTTCAAATGCCCCACAGCTGTTTGACCTCTCTGCTTTGCTGTGGACTCCATCCTCAAAACCACCGTTTTTCACTTTCGGCAGCGTCCTGAGTAAAAACGCAAACGTCCAGCCGCTGCTCCCACAGCAAAGGCCCCAGCGGGGAAAAGTCATGCTGGTCCTCACTGCCTCCGGGAACCCCTTCAAATGCCCCACACCTTTTGGACCTCTCTGCTTTCCTGTGGACTCCATCCTCAAAAACACCGTTTTTAACCCTCGGTAGTCTCTGTACCAAAAAACGCAAACGTCCAGCCGCTGCTTCCACAGCAAAGGCCCCAGCGGGGAAAAGTCATGCTGGTCCTCACTGCCTCCAGGAACCCCTTCAAATGCCCCACACCTGTTTGACCTCTCTGCTTTGCTGTGGACTCCATCCTCAAAACCACCGTTTTTCACTCTCGGCAGCGTACGGAGTAAAAACGCAAACGTCCAGCCGCTGCTCCCACAGCAAAGGCCCCAGCGGGGAAAAGTCATGCTGGTCCTCACTGCCTCCGGGAACCCCTTCAAGTGCCCCACACCTGTTTGACCTCTCTGCTTTCCTGTGGAATCCATCCTCAAAACCACCGTTTTTCACGCTCGGCAGCGTCCTGAGTAAAAACGCAAACGTCCAGCCGCTGCTCCCACAGCAAAGGCCCCAGCGGGGAAAAGTCATGCTGGTCCTCACTGCCTCCGGGAACCCCTTCAAATGCCCCACACCTTTTGGACCTCTCTGCTTTCCTGTGGACTCCATCCTCAAAAACACCGTTTTTCACTCTCGGCAGCGTCCGGAGCAAAAAACGCAAACGTCCAGCCGCTGCTTCCACAGCAAAGGCCCCAGCGGGGAAAAGTCATGCTGGTCCTCACTGCCTCCAGGAACCCCTCCAAATGCCCCACACCTTTTGGACCTCTCTGCTTTCATGTGGACTCCATCCTCAAAACCACCGTTTTTCACTCTCGGCAGCGTCCGGAGCAAAAAACGCAAACGTCCAGCCGCTGCTCCCACAGCAAAGGCCCCAGCGGGGAAAAGTCATGCTGGTCCTCACTGCCTCCGGGAACCCCTTCAAATGCCCCACACCTTTTAGACCTCTCTGCTTTCCTGTGGACTCCATCCTCAAAACCACCATGTTTCACTCTCGGCAGCCTCCGGAGCAAAAAGCGCAAACGTCCAGCCGCTGCTCCCACAGCAAAGGCCCCAGCGGGGAAAAGTCATGCTGGTCCTCACTGCCTCCGGGAACCCCTTCAAATGCCCCACACCTTTTGGACCTCTCTGCTTTCCTGTGGACTCCATCCTCAAAACCACCGTTTTTAACCCTCGGTAGTCTCTGTACCAAAAAACGCAAACGTCCAGCCGCTGCTCCCACAGCAAAGGTTCCAAGACGGAAAAGTCATGCTGGTCCTCACTGCCTCCGGGAACCCCTTCAAATGCCCCACACCTTTTGGACCTCTCTGCTTTCCTGTAGACTCCATCCTCAAAACCACTGTTTTTCACTCTCGGCAGCGTCCGGAACCAAAACAGCAAACGTCCAGCCGCTGCTTCCACAGCAAAGGCCCCAGCGGGGAAAAGTCATGCTGGTCCTCACTGCCTCCGGGAACCCCTTCAAATGCCCCACACCTTTTGGACCTCTCTGCTTTCCTGAGGACTCTAACCTCAAAACCACCGTTTTTCACTCTCGGCAGCCTCCGGAGCAAAAAACGCAAACGTCCAGCCCCTGCTCCCACAGCAAAGGCCCCAGCGGGGAAAAGTCATGCTGGTCCTCACTGCCTCCGGGAACCCCTTCAAATGCCCCACACCTTTGTGATCTCTCTGCTTTCCTGTGGACTCCATCCTCAAAACCACCGTTTTTCACTCTCGGCAGCCTCCGGAGCAAAAAACGCAAATGTCCAGCCGCTGCTCCCACAGCAAAGGCCCCAGCGGGGAAAAGTCATGCTGGTCCTCACTGCCTCCAGGAACCCCTTCAAATGCCCCACACCTTTTGGACCTCTCTGCTTTCCTGTGGACTCCATCCTCAAAACCACCGTTTTTCACTCTCGGCAGCCTCCGGAGCAAAAAACGCAAACGTCCAGCCGCTGCTCCCACAGCAAAGGCCCCAGCGGGGAAAAGTCATGCTGGTCCTCACTGCCTCCGGGAACCCCTTCAAATGCCCCACACCTTTTGGACCTCTCTGCTTTCCTGTGGACTCCATCCTCAAAACCACCGTTTTTCACTCTCGGCAGCCTCCGGAGCAAAAAACGCAAACGTCCAGCCGCTGCTCCCACAGCAAAGGTTCCAAGGCGGAAAAGTCATGCTGGTCCTCACTGCCTCCGGGAACCCCTTCAAATGCCCCACACCTTTTGGACCTCTCTGCTTTCCTGTGGACTCCATCCTCAAAACCACCGTTTTTCACTCTCGGCAGCCTCCGGAGCAAAAAACGCAAACGTCCAGCCGCTGCTCCCACAGCAAAGGCCCCAGCTGGGAAAAGTCATGCTGGTCCTCACTGCCTCCGGGAACCCCTTCAAATGCCCCACACCTTTTGGACCTCTCTGCTTTCCTGTGGACTCCATCCTCAAAACCACCGTTTTTCACTCTCGGCAGCCTCCGGAGCAAAAAACGCAAACGTCCAGCCGCTGCTTCCACAGCAAAGGCCCCAGCGGGGAAAAGTCATGCTGGTCCTCACTGCCTCCAGGAACCCCTTCAAATGCCCCACACCTTTTGGACCTCTCTGCTTTCCTGTGGACTCCATCCTCAAAACCACCGTTTTTCACTCTCGGCAGCGTCCGGAGCAAAAAACGCAAACGTCCAGCCGCTGCTCCCACAGCAAAGGCCCCAGCGGGGAAAAGTCATGCTGGTCCTCACTGCCTCCGGGAACCCCTTCAAATGCCCCACACCTTTTAGACCTCTCTGCTTTCCTGTGGACTCCATCCTCAAAACCACCATTTTTCACTCTCGGCAGCCTCCGGAGCAAAAAGCGCAAACGTCCAGCCGCTGCTCCCACAGCAAAGGCCCCAGCGGGGAAAAGTCATGCTGGTCCTCACTGCCTCCGGGAACCCCTTCAAATGCCCCACACCTTTTGGACCTCTCTGCTTTCCTGTGGACTCCATCCTCAAAACCACCGTTTTTAACCCTCGGTAGTCTGTACCAAAAAACGCAAACGTCCAGCCGCTGCTCCCATAGCAAAGGTTCCAAGGCGGAAAAGTCATGCTGGTCCTCACTGCCTCTGGGAACCCCTTCAAATGCCCCACACCTTTTGGACCTCTCTGTTTTCATGTGGGCTCCATCCTCAAAACCACTGTTTTTCACTCTCAGCAGTCTCCGGAGCAAAAAACGCAAACGTCCAGCCGCTGCTCCCACAGCAAAGGCCCCAGCGGGGAAAAGTCATGCTGGTCCTCACTGCCTCCAGGAACCCCTTCAAATGCCCCACACCTTTTGGACCTCTCTGCTTTCATGTGGCCTCCATCCTCAAAACCACCGTTTTTCACTCTCGGCAGCGTCCGGAGCAAAAAACGCAAATGTCCAGCCGCTGCTCCCACAGCAAAGGCCCCAGCGGGGAAAAGTCATGCTGGTCCTCACTGCCTCCGGGAACCCCTTCAAATGCCCCATACCTTTTAGACCTCTCTGCTTTCCTGTGGACTCCATCCTCAAAACCACCGTTTTTCACTCTTGGCAGCCTCCGGAGCAAAAAGCGCAAACGTCCAGCCGCTGCTCCCACAGCAAAGGCCCCAGCGGGGAAAAGTCATGCTGGTCCTCACTGCCTCCGGGAACCCCTTCAAACGCCCCACACTTTTTGGACCTCTCTGCTTTCCTGTGGACTCCATCCTCAAAACCACCGTTTTGAACCCTCGGTAGTCTCTGTACCAAAAAACGCAAACGTCCAGCCGCTGCTCCCATAGCAAAGGTTCCAAGACGGAAAAGTCATGCTGGTCCTCACTGCCTCCGGGAACCCCTTCAAATGCCCCACACCTTTTGGACCTCTCTGCTTTCCTGTGGACTCCATCCTCAAAACCACTGTTTTTCACTCTCGGCAGCGTCCGGAGCCAAAACCGCAAACGTCCAGCCGCTGCTCCCACAGCAAAGGCCCCAGCGGGGAAAAGTCATGCTGGTCCTCACTGCCTCCGGGAACCCCTTCATATGCCCCACACCTTTTGGACCTCTCTGCTTTCCTGAGGACTCTAACCTCAAAACAACCGTTTTTCACTCTTGGCAGCCTCCGGAGCAAAAAACGCAAACGTCCAGCCGCTGCTCCCACAGCAAAGGCCCCAGCGGGGAAAAGTCATGCTGGTCCTCACTGCCTCCGGGAACCCCTTCAAATGCCCCACACCTTTTGGACCTCTCTGTTTTCCTGTGGAATCCATCCTCAAAACCACCGTTTTTAACCCTCGGTAGTCTCTGTAGCAAAAAACGCAAACGTCCAGCCGCTGCTCCCACAGCAAAGGTTCCAAGGCGGAAAAGTCATGCTGGTCCTCACTGCCTCCGGGAACCCCTTCAAATGCCCCACACCTTTTGGACCTCTCTGTTTTCATGTGGGCTCCATCCTCAAAACCACTGTTTTTCACTCTCAGCAGTCTCCGGAGCAAAAAATGCAAACGTCCAGCCGCTGCTCCCACAGCAAAGGCCCCAGCGGGGAAAAGTCATGCTGGTCCTCACTGCCTCCGGGAACCCCTTCAAATGCCCCACACCTTTTGGACCTCTCTGCTTTCCTGTGGACTCCATCCTCAAAACCACCGTTTTTCACTCTCGGCAGCCTCCGGAGCAAAAAACGCAAACGTCCAGCCGCTGCTTCCACAGCAAAGGCCCCAGCGGGGAAAAGTCATGCTGGTCCTCACTGCCTCCAGGAACCCCTTCAAATGCCCCACACCTTTTGGACCTCTCTGCTTTCCTGTGGCCTCCATCCTCAAAACCACCGTTTTTAACCCTTGGCAGCCTCCGGAGCCAAAAGCGCAAACGTCCAGCCGCTGCTCCCACAGCAAAGGCCCCAGCGGGGAAAAGTCATGCTGGTCCTCACTGCCTCTTGGAACCCCTTCAAATGCCCCACACTTTTTGGACCTCTCTGCTTTCCTGTGGACTCCATCCTCAAAACCACCGTATTTAACCCTCGGTAGTCTCTGTACCAAAAAACGCAAACGTCCAGCCGCTGCTCCCATAGCAAAGGTTCCAAGACGGAAAAGTCATGCTGGTCCTCACTACCTCCGGGAACCCCTTCAAATGCCCCACACCTTTTGGACCTCTCTGCTTTCCTGTGGACTCCATCCTCAAAACCACCGTTTTTCACTCTCGGCAGCCTCCGGAGCCAAAAACGCAAACGTCCAGCCGCTGCTCCCACAGCAAAGGCCCCAGCGGGGAAAAGTCATGCTGGTCCTCACTGACTCCAGGAACCCCTTCATATGCCCCACACCTTTTGGACCTCTCTGCTTTCCTGAGGACTCTAACCTCAAAACCACCGTTTTTCACTCTCGGCAGCCTCCGGAGCAAAAAACGCAAACGTCCAGCCGCTGCTCCCACAGCAAAGGCCCCAGCGGGGAAAAGCCATGCTGGTCCTCACCGCCTCCAGGAACCCCTTCAAATGCCCCACACCTTTTGGACCTCTCTGTTTTCCTGTGGAATCCATCCTCAAAACCACCGTTTTTAACCCTCGGTAGTCTCTGTAGCAAAAAACGCAAACGTCCAGCCGCTGCTCCCACAGCAAAGGTTCCAAGGCGGAAAAGTCATGCTGGTCCTCACTGCCTCCGGGAACCCCTTCAAATGCCCCACACCTTTTGGACCTCTCTGCTTTCCTGTGGACTCCATCCTCAAAACCACCGTTTTTCACTCTCGGCAGCCTCCGGAGCAAAAAACGCAAACGTCCAGCCGCTGCTTCCACAGCAAAGGCCCCAGCGGGGAAAAGTCATGCTGGTCCTCACTGCCTCCAGGAACCCCTTCAAATGCCCCACACTTTTTGGACCTCTCTGCTTTCCTGTGGACTCCATCCTCAAAACAACCGTTTTTCACTCTCGGCAGCCTCCTGAGCAAAAAACGCAAACGTCCAGCCGCTGCTCCCACAGCAAAGGCCCCAGCGGGGAAAAGTCATGCTGGTCCTCACTGCCTCCGGGAACCCCGTCAAATGCCCCACACCTTTTAAACCTCTCTGCTTTCCTGTGGACTCCATCCTCAAAACCACCGTTTTTAACCCTCGGCAGCCTCCGGAGCAAAAAGTGCAAACGTCCAGCCGCTGCTCCCACAGCAAAGGCCCCAGCGGGGAAAAGCCATGCTGGTCCTCACTACCTCTGGGAACCCCTTCAAATGCCCCACACCTTTTGGACCTCTCTGCTTTCCTGTGGACTCCATCCTCAAAACCACCGTTTTTCACTCTCGGCAGCCTCCGGAGCAAAAAACGCAAACGTCCAGCCGCTGCTTCCACAGCAAAGGCCCCAGCAGGGAAAAGTCATGCTGGTCCTCACTGCCTCCAGGAACCCCTTCAAATGCCCCACACCTTTTGGACCTCTCTGCTTTCATGTGGACTCCATCCTCAAAACAACCGTTTTTCACTCTCGGCAGCCTCCTGAGCAAAAAACGCAAACGTCCAGCCGCTGCTCCCACAGCAAAGGCCCCAGCGGGGAAAAGTCATGCTGGTCCTCACTGCCTCTTGGAACCCCTTCAAATGCCCCACACTTTTTGGACCTCTCTGCTTTCCTGTGGACTCCATCCTCAAAACCACCGTTTTTCACTCTCGGCAGCGTCCGGAGCAAAAAACGCAAACGTCCAGCCGCTGCTCCTACAGCGAAGGCCCCAGCGGGGAAAAGTCATGCTGGTCCTCACTGCCTCCGGGAACCCCTTCAAATGCCCCACACCTTTTAGACCTCTCTGCTTTCCTGTGGACTCCATCCTCAAAACCACCATTTTTCACTCTCGGCAGCCTCCGGAGCAAAAAGCGCAAACGTCCAGCCGCTGCTCCCACAGCAAAGGCCCCAGCGGGGAAAAGTCATGCTGGTCCTCACTACCTCCGGGAACCCCTTCAAATGCCCCACACCTTTTGGACCTCTCTGCTTTCCTGTGGACTCCATCCTCAAAACCACCGTTTTTCACTCTCGGCAGCCTCCTGAGCAAAAAACGCAAACGTCCAGCCGCTGCTTCCACAGCAAAGGCCCCAGCGGGGAAAAGTCATGCTGGTCCTCACTGCCTCCAGGAACCCCTTCAAATGCCCCACACCTTTTGGACCTCTCTGCTTTCCTGTGGACTCCATCCTCAAAACCACCGTTTTTCATTCTCGGCAGCCTCCGGAGCAAAAAACGCAAACGTCCAGCCGCTGCTCCCACAGCAAAGGCCCCAGCGGGGAAAAGTCATGCTGGTCCTCACTGCCTCCGGGAACCCCTTCAAATGCCCCATACCTTTTAGACCTCTCTGCTTTCCTGTGGACTCCATCCTCAAAACCACCGTTTTTAACCCTTGGCAGCCTCCGGAGCAAAAAGCGCAAACGTCCAGCCGCTGCTCCCACAGCAAAGGCCCCAGCGGGGAAAAGTCATGCTGGTCCTCACTGCCTCTTGGAACCCCTTCAAATGCCCCACACTTTTTGGACCTCTCTGCTTTCCTGTGGACTCTATCCTCAAAACCACCGTTTTTAACCCTCGGTAGTCTCTGTACCAAAAAACGCAAACGTCCAGCCGCTGCTCCCACAGCAAAGGCCCCAGCGGGGAAAAGTCATGCTGGTCCTCACTGCCTCCGGGAACCCCTTCAAATGCCCCATACCTTTTAGACCTCTCTGCTTTCCTGTGGACTCCATCCTCAAAACCACCGTTTTTAACCCTTGGCAGCGTCCGGAGCAAAAAGCGCAAACGTCCAGCCGCTGCTCCCACAGCAAAGGCCCCAGCGGGGAAAAGTCATGCTGGTCCTCACTGCCTCCGGGAACCCCTTCAAATGCCCCACACCTGTTTGACCTCTCTGCTTTGCTGTGGACTCCATCCTCAAAACCACCGTTTTTCACTCTCGGCAGCGTCCGGAGTAAAAACGCAAACGTCCAGCCGCTGCTCCCACAGCAAAGGCCCCAGCGGGAAAAAGTCATGCTGGTCCTCACTGCCTCCGGGAACCCCTTCAAGTGCCCCACACCTGTTTGACCTCTCTGCTTTCCTGTGGAATCCATCCTCAAAACCACCGTTTTTCACTCTCGGCAGCCTCCGGAGCCAAAAACGCAAACGTCCAGCCGCTGCTCCCACAGCAAAGGCCCCAGCGGGGAAAAGTCATGCTGGTCCTCACTGCCTCCGGGAACCCCTTCAAATGCCCCACACCTTTTGGACCTCTCTGCTTTCCTGTTGACTCCATCCTCAAAACCACCGTTTTTAACCCTCGGCAGCCTCCGGAGCAAAAAGTGCAAACGTCCAGCCGCTGCTCCCAGAGCAAAGGCCCCAGCGGGGAAAAGTCATGCTGGTCCTCACTACCTCCGGGAACCCCTTCAAATGCCCCACACCTTTTGGACCTCTCTGCTTTCCTGTGGACTCCATCCTCAAAACCACCGTTTTTCACTCTCGGCAGCCTCCGGAGCAAAAAACGCAAACGTCCAGCCGCTGCTCCCACAGTAAAGGCCCCAGCGGGGAAAAGTCATGCTGGTCCTCACTGCCTCCAGGAACCCCTTCAAATGCCCCACACCTTTTGGACCTCTCTGCTTTGCTGTGGACTCCATCCTCAAAACCACCGTTTTTCACTTTCGGCAGCGTCCGGAGTAAAAACGCAAACGTCCAGCCGCTGCTCCCACAGCAAAGGCCCCAGCGGGGAAAAGTCATGCTGGTCCTCACTGCCTCCGGGAACCCCTTCAAATGCCCCACACCTTTTGGACCTCTCTGCTTTCCTGTGGACTCCATCCTCAAAACCACCGTTTTTAACCCTCGGTAGTCTCTGTACCAAAAAACGCAAACGTCCAGCCGCTGCTTCCACAGCAAAGGCCCCAGCGGGGAAAAGTCATGCTGGTCCTCACTGCCTCCGGGAACCCCTTCAAATGCCCCACACCTTTTAGACCTCTCTGCTTTCCTGTGGACTCCATCCTCAAAAACACCGTTTTTCACTCTCGGCAGCCTCCGGAGCAAAAAACGCAAACGTCCAGCCGCTGCTTCCACAGCAAAGGCCCCAGCGGGGAAAAGTCATGCTGGTCCTCACTGCCTCCGGGAACCCCTTCAAATGCCCCACACCTTTTGGACCTCTCTGCTTTCCTGTGGACTCCATCCTCAAAACCACCGTTTTTCACTCTCGGCAGCCTCCGGAGCAAAAAACGCAAACGTCCAGCCGCTGCTCCCACAGTAAAGGCCCCAGCGGGGAAAAGTCATGCTGGTCCTCACTGCCTCCAGGAACCTTTTCAAATGCCCCACAGCTGTTTGACCTCTCTGCTTTGCTGTGGACTCCATCCTCAAAACCACCGTTTTTCACTTTCGGCAGCGTCCTGAGTAAAAACGCAAACGTCCAGCCGCTGCTCCCACAGCAAAGGCCCCAGCGGGGAAAAGTCATGCTGGTCCTCACTGCCTCCGGGAACCCCTTCAAATGCCCCACACCTTTTGGACCTCTCTGCTTTCCTGTGGACTCCATCCTCAAAAACACCGTTTTTAACCCTCGGTAGTCTCTGTACCAAAAAACGCAAACGTCCAGCCGCTGCTTCCACAGCAAAGGCCCCAGCGGGGAAAAGTCATGCTGGTCCTCACTGCCTCCAGGAACCCCTTCAAATGCCCCACACCTGTTTGACCTCTCTGCTTTGCTGTGGACTCCATCCTCAAAACCACCGTTTTTCACTCTCGGCAGCGTACGGAGTAAAAACGCAAACGTCCAGCCGCTGCTCCCACAGCAAAGGCCCCAGCGGGGAAAAGTCATGCTGGTCCTCACTGCCTCCGGGAACCCCTTCAAGTGCCCCACACCTGTTTGACCTCTCTGCTTTCCTGTGGAATCCATCCTCAAAACCACCGTTTTTCACTCTCGGCAGCCTCCGGAGCCAAAAACGCAAACGTCCAACCGCTGCTCCCACAGCAAAGGCCCCAGCGGGGAAAAGTCATGCTGGTCCTCACTGCCTCCGGGAACCCCTTCAAATGCCCCACACCTTTTAGACCTCTCTGCTTTCCTGTGGACTCCATCCTCAAAAACACCGTTTTTCACTCTCGGCAGCGTCCGGAGCAAAAAACGCAAACGTCCAGCCGCTGCTCCCACAGCAAAGGCCCCAGCGGGGAAAAGTCATGCTGGTCCTCACTGCCTCCAGGAACCCCTTCAAATACCCCACACCTTTTGGACCTCTCTGCTTTCCTGTGGACTCCATCCTCAAAACAACCGTTTTTCACTCTCGGCAGCCTCCTGAGCAAAAAACGCAAACGTCCAGCCGCTGCTCCCACAGCAAAGGCCCCAGCGGGGAAAAGTCATGCTGGTCCTCACTGCCTCCGGGAACCCCTTCAAATGCCCCACACCTTTTAGACCTCTCTGCTTTCCTGTGGACTCCATCCTCAAAACCACCGTTTTTAACCCTCGGCAGCCTCCGGAGCAAAAAGTGCAAACGTCCAGCCGCTGCTCCCACAGCAAAGGCCCCAGCGGGGAAAAGTCATGCTGGTCCTCACTACCTCCGGGAACCCCTTCAAATGCCCCACACCTTTTGGACCTCTCTGCTTTCCTGTGGACTCCATCCTCAAAACCACCGTTTTTAACCCTCGGTAGTCTCTGTACCAAAAACGCAAACATCCAGCCGCTGCTCCCATAGCAAATGTTCCAAGGCGGAAAAGTCATGCTGGTCCTCACTGCCTCCGGGAACCCCTTCAAATGCCCCACACCTTTTGGACCTCTCTGCTTTCCTGTGGACTCCATCCTCAAAACCACCCTTTTTTCACTCTCGGCAGCGTCCGGAGCAAAAAACGCAAACGTCCAGCCGCTGCTCCCACAGCAAAGGCCCCAGCGGGGAAAAGTCATGCTGGTCCTCACTGCCTCCGGGAACCCCTTCAAATGCCCCACACCTTTTAGACCTCTCTGCTTTCCTGTGGACTCCATCCTCAAAACCACCGTTTTTAACCCTCGGCAGCCTCCGGAGCAAAAAGTGCAAACGTCCAGCCGCTGCTTCCACAGCAAAGGCCCCAGCGGGGAAAAGTCATGCTGGTCCTCACTACCTCCGGGAACCCCTTCAAATGCCCCACACCTTTTGGACCTCTCTGCTTTCCTGTGGACTCCATCCTCAAAACCACCGTTTTTCACTCTCGGCAGCCTCCGGAGCAAAAAACGCAAACGTCCAGCCGCTGCTCCCACAGTAAAGGCCCCAGCGGGGAAAAGTCATGCTGGTCCTCACTGCCTCCGGGAACCCCTTCAAATGCCCCACAGCTGTTTGACCTCTCTGCTTTGCTGTGGACTCCATCCTCACAACCACCGTTTTTCACTTTCGGCAGCGTCCTGAGTAAAAACGCAAACGTCCAGCCGCTGCTCCCACAGCAAAGGCCCCAGCGGGGAAAAGTCATGCTGGTCCTCACTGCCTCCGGGAACCCCTTCAAATGCCCCACACCTTTTGGACCTCTCTGCTTTCCTGTGGACTCCATCCTCAAAAACACCGTTTTTAACCCTCGGTAGTCTCTGTACCAAAAAACGCAAACGTCCAGCCGCTGCTTCCACAGCAAAGGCCCCAGCGGGGAAAAGTCATGCTGGTCCTCACTGCCTCCAGGAACCCCTTCAAATGCCCCACACCTGTTTGACCTCTCTGCTTTGCTGTGGACTCCATCCTCAAAACCACCGTTTTTCACTCTCGGCAGCGTACGGAGTAAAAACGCAAACGTCCAGCCGCTGCTCCCACAGCAAAGGCCCCAGCGGGGAAAAGTCATGCTGGTCCTCACTGCCTCCGGGAACCCCTTCAAGTGCCCCACACCTGTTTGACCTCTCTGCTTTCCTGTGGAATCCATCCTCAAAACCACCGTTTTTCACTCTCGGCAGCGTCCTGAGTAAAAACGCAAACGTCCAGCCGCTGCTCCCACAGCAAAGGCCCCAGCGGGGAAAAGTCATGCTGGTCCTCACTGCCTCCGGGAACCCCTTCAAATGCCCCACACCTTTTGGACCTCTCTGCTTTCCTGTGGACTCCATCCTCAAAAACACCGTTTTTCACTCTCGGCAGCGTCCGGAGCAAAAAACGCAAACGTCCAGCCGCTGCTCCCACAGCAAAGGCCCCAGCGGGGAAAAGTCATGCTGGTCCTCACTGCCTCCAGGAACCCCTTCAAATACCCCACACCTTTTGGACCTCTCTGCTTTCCTGTGGACTCCATCCTCAAAACAACCGTTTTTCACTCTCGGCAGCCTCCTGAGCAAAAAACGCAAACGTCCAGCCGCTGCTCCCACAGCAAAGGCCCCAGCGGGGAAAAGTCATGCTGGTCCTCACTGCCTCCGGGAACCCCTTCAAATGCCCCACACCTTTTAGACCTCTCTGCTTTCCTGTGGACTCCATCCTCAAAACCACCGTTTTTAACCCTCGGCAGCCTCCGGAGCAAAAAGTGCAAACGTCCAGCCGCTGCTCCCACAGCAAAGGCCCCAGCGGGGAAAAGTCATGCTGGTCCTCACTACCTCCGGGAACCCCTTCAAATGCCCCACACCTTTTGGACCTCTCTGCTTTCCTGTGGACTCCATCCTCAAAACCACCGTTTTTAACCCTCGGTAGTCTCTGTACCAAAAACGCAAACATCCAGCCGCTGCTCCCATAGCAAATGTTCCAAGGCGGAAAAGTCATGCTGGTCCTCACTGCCTCCGGGAACCCCTTCAAATGCCCCACACCTTTTGGACCTCTCTGCTTTCCTGTGGACTCCATCCTCAAAACCACCCTTTTTTCACTCTCGGCAGCGTCCGGAGCAAAAAACGCAAACGTCCAGCCGCTGCTCCCACAGCAAAGGCCCCAGCGGGGAAAAGTCATGCTGGTCCTCACTGCCTCCGGGAACCCCTTCAAATGCCCCACACCTTTTAGACCTCTCTGCTTTCCTGTGGACTCCATCCTCAAAACCACCGTTTTTAACCCTCGGCAGCCTCCGGAGCAAAAAGTGCAAACGTCCAGCCGCTGCTTCCACAGCAAAGGCCCCAGCGGGGAAAAGTCATGCTGGTCCTCACTACCTCCGGGAACCCCTTCAAATGCCCCACACCTTTTGGACCTCTCTGCTTTCCTGTGGACTCCATCCTCAAAACCACCGTTTTTCACTCTCGGCAGCCTCCGGAGCAAAAAACGCAAACGTCCAGCCGCTGCTCCCACAGTAAAGGCCCCAGCGGGGAAAAGTCATGCTGGTCCTCACTGCCTCCGGGAACCCCTTCAAATGCCCCACAGCTGTTTGACCTCTCTGCTTTGCTGTGGACTCCATCCTCACAACCACCGTTTTTCACTTTCGGCAGCGTCCTGAGTAAAAACGCAAACGTCCAGCCGCTGCTCCCACAGCAAAGGCCCCAGCGGGGAAAAGTCATGCTGGTCCTCACTGCCTCCGGGAACCCCTTCAAATGCCCCACACCTTTTGGACCTCTCTGCTTTCCTGTGGACTCCATCCTCAAAAACACCGTTTTTAACCCTCGGTAGTCTCTGTACCAAAAAACGCAAACGTCCAGCCGCTGCTTCCACAGCAAAGGCCCCAGCGGGGAAAAGTCATGCTGGTCCTCACTGCCTCCAGGAACCCCTTCAAATGCCCCACACCTGTTTGACCTCTCTGCTTTGCTGTGGACTCCATCCTCAAAACCACCGTTTTTCACTCTCGGCAGCGTACGGAGTAAAAACGCAAACGTCCAGCCGCTGCTCCCACAGCAAAGGCCCCAGCGGGGAAAAGTCATGCTGGTCCTCACTGCCTCCGGGAACCCCTTCAAGTGCCCCACACCTGTTTGACCTCTCTGCTTTCCTGTGGAATCCATCCTCAAAACCACCGTTTTTCACTCTCGGCAGCGTCCTGAGTAAAAACGCAAACGTCCAGCCGCTGCTCCCACAGCAAAGGCCCCAGCGGGGAAAAGTCATGCTGGTCCTCACTGCCTCCGGGAACCCCTTCAAATGCCCCACACCTTTTGGACCTCTCTGCTTTCCTGTGGACTCCATCCTCAAAAACACCGTTTTTCACTCTCGGCAGCGTCCGGAGCAAAAAACGCAAACGTCCAGCCGCTGCTCCCACAGCAAAGGCCCCAGCGGGGAAAAGTCATGCTGGTCCTCACTGCCTCCAGGAACCCCTTCAAATACCCCACACCTTTTGGACCTCTCTGCTTTCCTGTGGACTCCATCCTCAAAACAACCGTTTTTCACTCTCGGCAGCCTCCTGAGCAAAAAACGCAAACGTCCAGCCGCTGCTCCCACAGCAAAGGCCCCAGCGGGGAAAAGTCATGCTGGTCCTCACTGCCTCCGGGAACCCCTTCAAATGCCCCACACCTTTTAGACCTCTCTGCTTTCCTGTGGACTCCATCCTCAAAACCACCGTTTTTAACCGTCGGCAGCCTCCGGAGCAAAAAGTGCAAACGTCCAGCCGCTGCTCCCACAGCAAAGGCCCCAGCGGGGAAAAGTCATGCTGGTCCTCACTACCTCCGGGAACCCCTTCAAATGCCCCACACCTTTTGGACCTCTCTGCTTTCCTGTGGACTCCATCCTCAAAACCACCGTTTTTAACCCTCGGTAGTCTCTGTACCAAAAAACGCAAACGTCCAGCCGCTGCTCCCATAGCAAATGTTCCAAGGCGGAAAAGTCATGCTGGTCCTCACTGCCTCCGGGAACCCCTTCAAATGCCCCACACCTTTTGGACCTCTCTGCTTTCCTGTGGACTCCATCCTCAAAACAACCGTTTTTCACTCTCGGCGGCCTCCTGAGCAAAAAACGCAAACGTCCAGCCGCTGCTCCCACAGCAAAGGCCCCAGCGGGGAAAAGTCATGCTGGTCCTCACTGCCTCCGGGAACCCCTTCAAATGCCCCACACCTTTTAGACCTCTCTGCTTTCCTGTGGACTCCATCCTCAAAACCACCGTTTTTAACCCTCGGCAGCCTCCGGAGCAAAAAGTGCAAACGTCCAGCCGCTGCTCCCACAGCAAAGGCCCCAGCGGGGAAAAGTCATGCTGGTCCTCACTACCTCCGGGAACCCCTTCAAATGCCCCACACCTTTTGGACCTCTCTGCTTTCCTGTGGACTCCATCCTCAAAACCACCGTTTTTCACTCTCGGCAGCCTCCGGAGCAAAAAACGCAAACGTCCAGCCGCTGCTTCCACAGGAAAGGCCCCAGCGGGGAAAAGTCATGCTGGTCCTCACTGCCTCCGGGAACCCCTTCAAATGCCCCACACCTTTTGGACCTCTCTGCTTTCCTGTGGACTCCATCCTCAAAACCACCGTTTTTAACCCTCGGTATTCTCTGCAGCAAAAAACGCTAAAGTCCAGCGGCTGCTCCCACAGCAAAGGTTCCAAGGCTGAAAAGTCATGCCGGTCCTCACTGCCTCGGGGAACCCCTTCAAATGCCCCACACCTTTTGGACCTCTCTGCTTTCCTGTGGACTCCATCCTCAAAACCACCGTCTTTCACTCTCAGCAGCCTCCGGAGCAAAAAACACAAACGTCCAGCCCCTGCTCCCACAGCAAAGGCCCCAGCGGGGAAAAGTCATGCTGGTCCTCACTGCCTCCGGGAACCCCTTCAAATGCCCCACACCTTTTGGACCTCTCTGTTTTCCTGTGGACTCCATCCTCAAAACCACCGTTATTAACCCTCGGTAGTCTCTGTAGCAAAAAACGCAAACGTCCAGCTGCTGCTCCCACAGCAAAGGCCCCAGCGGGGAAAAGTCATGCTGGTCCTCACTGTCTCCGGGAACCCCTTCAAATGCCCCACACCTTTTGGACCTCTCTGCTTTCCTGTGGACTCTAACCTCAAAACCGCCGTTTTTCACGCTCGGCAGCCTCCGGAGCAAAAAACGCAAACGTCCAGCCGCTGCTCCCACAGCAAAGGCCCCAGCGGGGAAAAGTCATGCTGGTCCTCACTGTCTCCGGGAACACCTTCAAATGCCCCACACCTTTTGGACCTCTCTGCTTTCCTGTGTACCCTAACCTCAAAATCACTGTTTTTCACACTCGGCGTCCTCTGGAGCAAAAATTGGAAATGTCCAGCCGCTCCTCCCACAGCAAAGGTTCCAGGCGGGAAAAGTCATGCTGGTCCTCACTGCCTCCGGGAACCCCTTCAAATGCCCCACACCTTTTGGATCTCTCTGCTTTCCTGTGGACTCCATCCTCAAAAGCACCGTTTTTCACTCTCTGCACACTCCGGATCTAAAACCGCAACCGTCCAACCGCTGCTCCCACAGCAAAGGTACCAGAGGCGAAAAGTCATGCTGGTCCTCACTGCCTCCGGGAACCCCTTCAAATGCCCCACGCACTTCGGCCCTCTCTGGTTTCTTACAGACTCTATCTTCAAAACCACCGTTTGTCACTCTCGGCAGCCTCCTTTCGTCTGCGATGCAGTCTCTGGCGCCAGCGCTGAATGGCCCCTCCTGCAGAGCTCTGTCCTTCCCCAGGAAGCGTTAATGAAAAACCTGTTCGCAAAACCCACTCACAGCTACTCGGTCCGAAATGATCTTACCGCTTTTGCCTCGACACATCAAAATATAAACCGTATACTCTTAAAGGTATACCACCTACCCTTGACTCTACACCCCTGGGCGGGGTGACTCCGAGCCACGCGGACATGCACAGATACTACACAGAACACTACAAACAATGTGCCTCAAAGGTGAGGGAAAACTCTCAGCAAGAAGAATCATGCCGGGATGGAAGTCACTGTCGGGCAAGAAGACCTGCGAGTCACAAGGGCCATGTGAGGAGGGGGGGAGGAGTGGGGGGAAGGGTTCAACGTGGGAATGAGAGGGAAAAGGGGGAGCCAAGAAAGGAGGAAAGAGGAGACAGCTGGGGGAAAAAAAAAAGAAGAAAGGGGAGCAGCAGGGAAGAAACAATGAAGGGGGGGCGGGCGAGGTGTGAAGATGGAAAAACAGAAAGAAAGGGAGGTAGAAAGAGAGAGGGGAGACCTGGAACAGGAGAGACAAGACAGGTGGAAAGAGGGGGACAGCGGATGGAGTGGGGGAAAGAAAGGGAGAAATGGGACGGAGGAAAAATGGAGAAAGAAAAGGGGTGATGGGGGGTGAGGAAATGGGGAAGGGGGGACACGGAACACAGATGGTAGGGGGAACTGAGAAAGAAGGGTAGGGAAAAGGGGGGATGCAGGAGAAGGAAAGGGGGAACAAGGGAGAAAGGGGGAGCATGGAACACATTGGGAGAGCGTCATTGAAAAAGAAGGAACGGGGCAACGGGGGGGAAAGGGCAGAGGGAAAGGACGGGGAAAGGGGCAACGGGGAAGAATTAAAGGGGGTACCAAGGATGAAGGGAAAGAGCAAAACAGGAGGCATAGGGGAAAGGAAGGGGGAAAGGGGGACAGTAGTGTGGGGAAGAAAGGGCACGGGGGGTGGGGGGTATAAGGGATAATGAGGGAACAGGGGAGGTAGAACAAAAGGGGAAATAGGGGACATTGGACAGGGGGAAAGAAAGGCAAAGGGGGAAAGGGGCGACAGGGTGGAAGAAAGGGAAAGGAAAGGGGGAACACGGGGTGGGGGAATAAAGGGAAAGAGGGAAAGGTGGGACGGGAGGGAAGAAAGGGGAAAGGGGACAAGGAAAAGAAGGGTAAAGGGGGATGAGGAGAACGGGAAAGAAAGGGAAAAGGGGGGAATGGGGGAACACAGGGAAGAAGGGGGAAAACAGGGAAAGGGGACAGGGAAGGGTGAAGGGGAAATGCAATGAGCGGTCCCATCACCTGAAATACACTATGCCTTATGTCCCTTCTGCTTTCTTTAAAAATACTGAAACGCCATAGACAGACACATACAAGATGCTAACCTGAACCCCTGCTTGATAGTCTCATCATCAGCCCTATAAAGAGTAATTATATCAGCAACTTACACAGTATACAGCAACATTAGTGAAAAACACAAATTTCCATTTTCGGTAAAGTCGGGAGTTCATCGAAATGGAATGGAAAAAACAAAAAGCATGCTATTAAACTCTCCCCCGAGGCTTCCCGGAGGCACGGTGGCTCACATGTGCAGCTGACAGAGGTACCGACGTCCTGGAGCTGTGAGCTGGTGGTGTGCGCTGTCAGGAATGGCTGGGAGTGATCCTTCCTCGCCGTGGGGCCCGTCCACTCCTTGCTGGGGGCAGCCGCCTGTGGAACCCCCTTCTTTTCACTCCTCAGCCAGCTCCAGCAGGCATGCGTGCCCAGGCAGCCCCCGACCCTTGGCACAGCAGGGCCAGCCCCATCCTCAGCCTCACTGGCTGCACCTGAGGCTGCCCCCACTCATCCCCACCTGCAGCCTTTTTAAACCCTTGGCCCCGTCCCACCATCACCTCACTGGTCCCACCTGGGCTGCCCCAGCCCACAGCTGGAGCCCATCAGGAGCAGGGGCCCTTGCCAAAGCCCCACAGCACATCGCCCCCTCCCCTGCCCCTGACCCCAGCCACGACCTCTGCACCCAGGGGATGCAAACACATCCAGGGGCACACAAGGGGCAGGAAAAGTTTATTCATTAATGTACGCAAGAAATCCCAGCAGTGAGTTGGCTATAAGGCTCAGTGCCCAAACGCAACAGGACAGAGGGAGAAAAGGCAAGAGAAAAGCAGGAGGAAGGACAGAGGGACATAGAGAAGAGGTGTGAGACAGGGAAGCAGAAAACAGCACGCTGCAAACAAGAGAGGGGTGGGGAGTGGGACAGCCACGTAGAGAGAGGAGAGCGGACAGACTGCGCAAAATAACAGGCATAGAGATGGAGGAACAAATAAGAGCGACAGGGAGCAGGACAGAGGCCAAAGGGACCGGCAGGACAAGAAGACGGAGACAAGACAAGGGGCGGGGAAAATTTCTGCCATGTCAGGGGGAAAAGAAACATTGGCAAGACATAAAAAATAACACCGGGGATCCGGACAGAGGTAGACATTGAAAGAAAATCTCAAAAGGCAATATGGTACACGAAACATAGACAAAAACTAAAAAATAGGGACAGGGAGATGTAAAAAGAAAGTGAAAAAGAGTGACTGGGTGCAGGAAAGAGAGGGTAGAATGGGGATTTACAGACAGGTAGACGGCTAGAGGGAGACAAGGACAGAAAATTTTGAAAGCGATGGGATACAAGAATCATACACCAGAATTCAAACCTAGTTACGCAGAGCTGCATGGAGGGAGAGGTAGGAAGACAATTTGAAAAGCGACATAGCACAAGCCACACGGGCAAGAAGTTAAAATTAGTTTGGGGAATCAGAGAGGGAAGGGTAGGAGGGGAAATTAATTTAACTTACTGTTAATCAAATAATGACAAATAGGAACAAACGCAAAATAAAACACCTTCCTGCCACCCCTCCCTCTTTTCCTGGGCGCCTCTTCTCTCCTGACTTCTCTACATCCCACCCCTGACCAACGCAGGGGACATGGCATGGGGGTTGCGGCTCCTTCCTCCTCAGGCTCTTTTTCTGCTCCAGTGGGGGGTCCCTCCCACGAGGCCGCAGGTCTCGCACAGGCTCTCGGCTTCCTTCAGGCACAGCCACCTGCTCCGGCCTCGGGTCCTCCACGCGCCGCAGGGGCACGTTGGCTCCACCCTGGACCTCCCTGGACTGCAGGGGAACAGCCTGCCTCACCATGGTCTTCACCACAGGCTGCAGGAGAACCTCTGCTCTGCTTCCTACCAGCGCTGCCGATGGGCTCAGCTTTAACCAGCAGCACATCCGTCTCAGCGTGGGAACTGGCTGTGCCCAACATGGGAACAACACCCGGTGTCTTCTCACAGAACCCACCCCTGCAGCCCCCGCCCCAGCTAACGACACCTCGCATGGTAAACCCAATGCAACAGCGATGGGCTACAGGCCAGGAAGAAGGAAGCAACAGGAAACCATGCTGACAGAGATGAAAAAAAAAAAAACAAAAAACACACAAAACAAAAAAGAGCAATGAGCCACAAGGCAGAGAAGAAGGAATTAAAAAAGGGGGCAGTGAGGTAGACAGAGATAAACTGAAACATACCAAAAAACCTCGATGAGCTGAAGGGGAGAGACAGAGCAATTAAAGAATGGGGACGGGGAGCCAGGCAGAGAGAGAACAATAAAGGTAAAAACAGACTGTGGGACACATATTTTATATTCTAAAATCCTTTATGTAATAGAGGAGGTTTTTTGTAGAGTAGATTTTTATTTTGAACACCTTCGCTATACGCAAACAAATAGTCATATGTCAATAGATAGTAAAATGACAGGGTTTTCTCTATTTCAATGGCTCCCACCCATGTTTCCAGATTGTAACGTTTTCTAATGTCCCCTATGAATCTCCCTCTTCTGAGGCATACAACCCCAACAATGGACCTTGGGCTGCCGTAAATGGCATCATCCTATTTCAGCGTATTACCAAATAGGCCAGAAGAAAGAGGAAGGATTCAGGTGGACATGCGGCACCTCCTTTAAAGATGAGAAGTATTTGAAGACTTCAAATGAGTGTTGATCCATCTGAAGAAATTTTGCAGCCATTGTTAGTGTGGCAGTAAAGCTGCTGTCTGTTCTCGGGAAAGGGCTTGTTCCTCCCCCTTTCCCTTCAGGTGGAAATGTATGCGTGTGATTCTATACTAAAAAATAAAAAAATAATAAGGAGGAGAGGGGAAAGGGGGGACGGAACAGTGCAGAACAAAAAGGAGAAAAAGTGGGACAGGGGAAAAACAAAAAGGGGGGGAAGAGGGAAAAAAGGAAAGGGGGGAAGGGAAAGTAGAAACACTGGGAGAGAAAGAGGGGACGGGCAAGGCGTAAAGATGGAAAAACAGGAACAACAGTTAGGAGGTGGAGGCCGGAAGGTGGAGGCCAGGAGATAGAGGCCGGAAGGTGGAGGCCGGAGGCCAGAAAGTAAAAGCCGGAAAGTAGAGGCCAGAGGACGAAAAGTGGAGGCCAAAGGATGAAAAGTGGAGGCCGAAAAGGGGAGGCCAGAGGCCAAAGAAGTGGAGGCCCAAGAAGTGGAGGCCCAAAAAGTGGAGGCCCAAAAAGTGGAGGCCCAAAAAGTGGAGGCCCAAAAAGTGGAGGCCCAAAAAGTGGAGGCCCAAAAAGTGGAGGCCCAAAAAGTGGAGGCCCAAAAAGTGGAGGCCCAAAAAGTGGAGGCCCAAAAAGTGGAGGCCCAAAAAGTGGAGGCCCAAAAAGTGGAGGCCCAAAAAGTGGAGGCCCAAAAAGTGGAGGCCCAAAAAGTGGAGGCCCGAGGCCGGAAAGTGGAGGCCAGACACCAAACAAAAAAATTTTGTAATTTTCATAATTCATTGCCTCAAAAACACCGTTTTTAACCCTCAGCAGCCTCCGGAGCAAAAAACGCAAACGTCCAGCCGCTGCTCCCACAGCAAAGGCCCCAGCGGGGAAAAGTCATGCTGGTCCTCACTGCCTCCGGGAACCCCTTCAAATGCCCCACACCTTTTGGACCTCTCTGTTTTCATGTGGGCTCCATCCTCAAAACCACCGTTTTTCACTCTCAGCAGCCTCCGGAGCAAAAAACGCAAACGTCCAGCCGCTGCTCCCACAGCAAAGGCCCCAGCAGGGAAAAGTCATGCTGGTCCTCACTGCCTCCGGGAACCCCTTCAAATGCCCCACACCTTTTGCACCTCTCTGCTTTCCTGTGGACTCCATCCTCAAAACCACCGTTTTCAACCCTTGGCAGCCTCCGCAGCAAAAAACGCAAACGTCCAGCCGCTGCTCCCACAGCAAAGGCCCCAGCGGGGAAAAGTCATGCTGGTCCTCACTGCCTCCGGGAACCCCTTCAAATGCCCCACACTTTTTGGACCTCTCTGCTTTCCTGTGGACTCCATCCTCAAAACCACCGTTTTTAACCCTCGGTAGTCTCTGTACCAAAAAACGCAAACGTCCAGCCGCTGCTCCCATAGCAAAGGTTCCAAGGCGGAAAAGTCATGCTGGTCCTCACTGCCTCCGGGAACCCCTTCAAATGCCCCACACCTTTCGGACCTCTCTGCTTTCCTGTGGACTCCATCCTCAAAACCACCGTTTTTCACTCTCAGCAGCCTCCGGAGCAAAAAATGCAAACGTCCAGCCGCTGCTCCCACAGCAAAGGCCCCAGCGGGGAAAAGTCATGCTGGTCCTCACTGCCTCCGGGAACCCCTTCAAATGCCCCACACCTGTTTAACCTCTCTGCTTTCCTGTGGAATCCATCCTCAAAACCACCGTTTTTCACTCTCGGCAGCCTCCGGAGCAAAAAACGCAAACGTCCAGCCGCTGCTCCCACAGCAAAGGCCCCAGCGGGGAAAAGTCATGCTGAACCTCACTGCCTCCGGGAACCCCTTCAAATGCCCCACACCTTTTGGACCTCTCTGCTTTCCTGTGGACTCCATCCTCAAAACCTCCGTTTTTCACTCTCGGCAGCCTCCGGAGCAAAAAACGCAAACATCCAGCCGCTGCTTCCACAGCAAAGGCCCCAGCGGGGAAAAGTCATGCTGGTCCTCACTGCCTCCGGGAACCCCTTCAAATGCCCCACACCTTTTGGACCTCTCTGCTTTCCTGTGGACTCCATCCTCAAAACCACCGTTTTTCACTCTCGGCAGCCTCCGGAGCAAAAAACGCAAACGTCCAGCCGCTGCTCCCACAGCAAAGGCCCCAGCGGGGAAAAGTCATGCTGGTCCTCACTGCCTCCGGGAACCCCTTCAAATGCCCCACACTTTTTGGACCTCTCTGCTTTCCTGTGGACTCCATCCTCAAAACCACCGTTTTTAACCCTCGGTAGTCTCTGTACCAAAAAACGCAAACGTCCAGCCGCTGCTCCCATAGCAAAGGTTCCAAGGCGGAAAAGTCATGCTGGTCCTCACTACCTACGGGAACCCCTTCAAATGCCCCACACCATTCGGACCTCTCTGCTTTCCTGTGGACTCCATCCTCAAAACCACCGTTTTTCACTCTCAGCAGCCTCCGGAGCAAAAAATGCAAACGTCCAGCCGCTGCTCCCACAGCAAAGGCCCCAGCGGGGAAAAGTCATGCTGGTCCTCACTGCCTCCGGGAACCCCTTCAAATGCCCCACACCTGTTTGACCTCTCTGCTTTCCTGTGGACTCCATCCTCAAAACCACCGTTTTTCACTCTCGGCAGCCTCCGGAGCAAAAAACGCAAACGTCCAGCCGCTGCTCCCACAGCAAAGGCCCCAGCGGGGAAAAGTCATGCTGAACCTCACTGCCTCCGGGAACCCCTTCAAATGCCCCACACCTTTTGGACCTCTCTGCTTTCCTGTGGACTCCATCCTCAAAACCTCCGTTTTTCACTCTCGGCAGCCTCCGGAGCAAAAAACGCAAACATCCAGCCGCTGCTTCCACAGCAAAGGCCCCAGCGGGGAAAAGTCATGCTGGTCCTCACTGCCTCCGGGAACCCCTTCAAATGCCCCACACCTTTTGGACCTCTCTGCTTTCCTGTGGACTCCATCCTCAAAACCACCGTTTTTCACTCTCGGCAGCCTCCGGAGCAAAAAACGCAAACGTCCAGCCGCTGCTCCCACAGCAAAGGCCCCAGCGGGGAAAAGTCATGCTGGTCCTCACTGCCTCCGGGAACCCCTTCAAATGCCCCACACTTTTTGGACCTCTCTGCTTTCCTGTGGACTCCATCCTCAAAACCACCGTTTTTAACCCTCGGTAGTCTCTGTACCAAAAAACGCAAACGTCCAGCCGCTGCTCCCATAGCAAAGGTTCCAAGGCGGAAAAGTCATGCTGGTCCTCACTGCCTCCGGGAACCCCTTCAAATGCCCCACACCTTTCGGACCTCTCTGCTTTCCTGTGGACTCCATCCTCAAAACCACCGTTTTTCACTCTCAGCAGCCTCCGGAGCAAAAAATGCAAACGTCCAGCCGCTGCTCCCACAGCAAAGGCCCCAGCGGGGAAAAGTCATGCTGGTCCTCACTGCCTCCGGGAACCCCTTCAAATGCCCCACACCTGTTTAACCTCTCTGCTTTCCTGTGGAATCCATCCTCAAAACCACCGTTTTTCACTCTCGGCAGCCTCCGGAGCAAAAAACGCAAACGTCCAGCCGCTGCTCCCACAGCAAAGGCCCCAGCGGGGAAAAGTCATGCTGAACCTCACTGCCTCCGGGAACCCCTTCAAATGCCCCACACCTTTTGGACCTCTCTGCTTTCCTGTGGACTCCATCCTCAAAACCTCCGTTTTTCACTCTCGGCAGCCTCCGGAGCAAAAAACGCAAACATCCAGCCGCTGCTTCCACAGCAAAGGCCCCAGCGGGGAAAAGTCATGCTGGTCCTCACTGCCTCCGGGAACCCCTTCAAATGCCCCACACCTTTTGGACCTCTCTGCTTTGCTGTGGACTCCATCCTCAAAACCACCGTTTTTCACTCTCGGCAGCCTCCGGAGCAAAAAACGCAAACGTCCAGCCGCTGCTCCCACAGCAAAGGCCCCAGCGGGGAAAAGTCATGCTGGTCCTCACTGCCTCTTGGAACCCCTTCAAATGCCCCACACCTGTTTGACCTCTCTGCTTTCCTGTGGACTCCATCCTCAAAACCACCGTTTTTAACCCTCGGTAGTCTCTGTACCAAAAAACGCAAACGTCCAGCCGCTGCTCCCATAGCAAAGGTTCCAAGGCGGAAAAGTCATGCTGGTCCTCACTGCCTCCGGGAACCCCTTCAAATGCCCCACACCTTTTGGACCTCTCTGCTTTCCTGTGGACTCCATCCTCAAAACCACCGTTTTTCACTCTCAGCAGCCTCCGGAGCAAAAAATGCAAACGTCCAGCCGCTGCTACCACAGCAAAGGCCCCAGCGGGGAAAAGTCATGCTGGTCCTCACTGCCTCCGGGAACCCCTTCAAATACCCCACACCTGTTTGACCTCTCTGCTTTCCTGTGGAATCCATCCTCAAAACCACCGTTTTTCACTCTCGGCAGCCTCCGGAGCAAAAAACGCAAACGTCCAGCCGCTGCTCCCACAGCAAAGGCCCCAGCGGGGAAAAGTCATGCTGAACCTCACTGCCTCCGGGAACCCCTTCAAATGCCCCACACCTTTTGGACCTCTCTGCTTTCCTGTGGACTCCATCCTCAAAACCACCGTTTTTCACTCTCGGCAGCCTCCGGAGCAAAAAACGCAAACGTCCAGCCGCTGCTTCCACAGCAAAGGCCCCAGCGGGGAAAAGTCATGCTGGTCCTCACTGCCTCCAGGAACCCCTTCAAATGCCCCACACCTTTTGGACCTCTCTGCTTTCCTGTGGACTCCATCAACAAAACAACCGTTTTTCACTCTCGGCAGCCTCCGGAGCAAAAAATGCAAACGTCCAGGCGCTGCTCCCACAGCAAAGGCCCCAGCGGGGAAAAGTCATGCTGGTCCTCACTGCCTCCGGGAACCCCTTCAAATGCCCCACACCTTTTGGACCTCTCTGCTTTCCTGTGGACTCCATCCTCAAAACCACCGTTTTTCACTCTCGGCAGCCTCTGGAGCAAAAAACGCAAACGTCCAGCCGCTGCTTCCACAGCAAAGGCCCCAGCGGGGAAAAGTCATGCTGGTCCTCACTGCCTCCAGGAACCCCTTCAAATGCCCCACACCTTTTGGACCTCTCTGCTTTCCTTTGGACTCCATCAACAAAACAACCGTTTTTCACTCTCGGCAGCCTCCGGAGCAAAAAATGCAAACGTCCAGCCGCTGCTCCCACAGCAAAGGCCCCAGCGGGGAAAAGTCATGCTGGTCCTCACTGCCTCCGGGAACCCCTTCAAATGCCCCACACCTTTTGGACCTCTCTGCTTTCCTGTGGACTCCATCCTCAAAACCACCGTTTTTCACTCTCGGCAGCCTCCGGAGCAAAAAACGCAAACGTCCAGCCGCTGCTTCCACAGCAAAGGCCCCAGCGGGGAAAAGTCATGCTGGTCCTCACTGCCTCCAGGAACCCCTTCAAATGCCCCACACCTTTTGGACCTCTCTGCTTTCCTGTGGACTCCATCAACAAAACAACCGTTTTTCACTCTCGGCAGCCTCCGGAGCAAAAAGCGCAAACGTCCAGCCGCTGCTCCCACAGCAAAGGCCCCAGCGGGGAAAAGTCATGCTGGTCCTCACTGCCTGCGGGAACCCCTTCAAATGCCCCACACCTTTTAGACCTCTCTGCTTTCCTGTGGACTCCATCCTCAAAACCACTGTTTTTCACCCTCGGCAGCCTCCGGAGCAAAAAGCGCAAACGTCCAGCCGCTGCTCCCACAGCAAAGGCCCCAGCGGGGAAAAGTCATGCTGGTCCTCACTGCCTCCGGGAACCCCTTCAAATGCCCCACACCTTTTGGACCTCTCTGCTTTCATGTGGACTCCATCCTCAAAACCACCGTTTTTCACTCTCGGCAGCCTCCGGAGCAAAAAACGCAAACGTCCAGCCGCTGCTCCCACAGCAAAGGCCCCAGCGGGGAAAAGTCATGCTGGTCCTCACTGCCTCCGGGAACCCCTTCATATGCACCACACCTTTTGGACCTCTCTGCTTTCCTGTGGACTCCATCCTCAAAACCACCGTTTTTCACTCTCAGCAGCCTCCGGAGCAAAAAACGCAAACGTCCAGCCGCTGCTTCCACAGCAAAGGCCCCAGCGGGGAAAAGTCATGCTGGTCCTCACTGCCTCCAGGAACCCCTTCAAATGCCCCACACCTTTTGGACCTCTCTGCTTTCCTGTGGACTCCATCAACAAAACAACCGTTTTTCACTCTCGGCAGCCTCCGGAGCAAAAAGCGCAAACGTCCAGCCGCTGCTCCCACAGCAAAGGCCCCAGCGGGGAAAAGTCATGCTGGTCCTCACTGCCTGCGGGAACCCCTTCAAATGCCCCACACCTTTTAGACCTCTCTGCTTTCCTGTGGACTCCATCCTCAAAACCACCGTTTTTAACCCTCGGCAGCCTCCGGAGCAAAAAGCGCAAACGTCCAGCCGCTGCTCCCACAGCAAAGGCCCCAGCGGGGAAAAGTCATGCTGGTCCTCACTACCTCCGGGAACCCCTTCAAATGCCCCACACCTTTTGGACCTCTCTGCTTTCCTGTGGACTCCATCCTCAAAACCACCGTTTTTCACTCTCGGCAGCCTCCGGAGCAAAAAACGCAAACGTCCAGCCGCTGCTCCCACAGCAAAGGCCCCAGCGGGGAAAAGTCATGCTGGTCCTCACTGCCTCCGGGAACCCCTTCATATGCACCACACCTTTTGGACCTCTCTGCTTTCCTGTGGACTCCATCCTCAAAACCACCGTTTTTCACTCTCAGCAGCCTCCGGAGCAAAAAACGCAAACGTCCAGCTGCTGCTCCCACAGCAAAGGCCCCAGCGGGGAAAAGTCATGCTGGTCCTCACTGCCTCTTGGAACCCCTTCAAATGCCCCACACTTTTTGGACCTCTCTGCTTTCCTGTGGACTCCATCCTCAAAACCACCGTTTTTAACCCTCGGTAGTCTCTGTACCAAAAAACGCAAACGTCCAGCCGCTGCTCCCATAGCAAAGGTTCCAAGGCGGAAAAGTCATGCTGGTCCTCACTGCCTCCGGGAACCCCTTCAAATGCCCCACACCTTTTGGACCTCTCTGCTTTCCTGTGGACTCCATCCTCAAAACCACCGTTTTTCACTCTCGGCAGCCTCCGGAGCAAAAAACGCAAACGTCCAGCCGCTGCTCCCACAGCAAAGGCCCCAGCGGGGAAAAGTCATGCTGGTCCTCACTGCCTCCGGGAACCCCTTCAAATGCCCCACACCTTTTAGACCTCTCTGCTTTCCTGTGGACTCCATCCTCAAAACCACAGTTTTTCACTCTCGGCAGCCTCCGGAGCAAAAAGCGCAAACGTCCAGCCGCTGCTCCCACAGCAAAGGCCCCAGCGGGGAAAAGTCATGCTGGTCCTCACTACCTACGGGAACCCCTTCAAATGCCCCACACCTTTTGGACCTCTCTGCTTTCATGTGGCCTCCATCCTCAAAACCACTGTTTTTCACTCTCGGCAGCGTCCGGAGCAAAAAACGCAAACGTCCAGCCGCTGCTCCCACAGCAAAGGCCCCAGCGGGGAAAAGTCATGCTGGTCCTCACTGCCTCCGGGAACCCCTTCAAATGCCCCACACCTTTTGGACCTCTCTGCTTTCCTGTGGACTCCATCCTCAAAACCACCGTTTTTCACTCTCGGCAGCCTCCGGAGCAAAAAACGCAAACGTCCAGCCGCTGCTCCCACAGCAAAGGCCCCAGCGGGGAAAAGTCATGCTGGTCCTCACTGCCTCTTGGAACCCCTTCAAATGCCCCACACTTTTTGGACCTCTCTGCTTTCCTGTGGACTCCATCCTCAAAACCACCGTTTTTAACCCTCGGTAGTCTCTGTACCAAAAAACGCAAACGTCCAGCCGCTGCTCCCATAGCAAAGGTTCCAAGGCGGAAAAGTCATGCTGGTCCTCACTGCCTCCGGGAACCCCTTCAAATGCCCCACACCTTTTGGACCTCTCTGCTTTCCTGTGGACTCCATCCTCAAAACCACCGTTTTTCACTCTCGGCAGCCTCCGGAGCAAAAAATGCAAACGTCCAGCCGCTGCTCCCACAGCAAAGGCCCCAGCGGGGAAAAGTCATGCTGGTCCTCACTGCCTCCGGGAACCCCTTCAAATGCCCCACACCTGTTTGACCTCTCTGCTTTCCTGTGGACTCCATCCTCAAAACCACCGTTTTTCACTCTCGGCAGCCTCCGGAGCAAAAAACGCAAACGTCCAGCCGCTGCTCCCACAGCAAAGGCCCCAGCGGGGAAAAGTCATGCTGGTCCTCACTGCCTCTTGGAACCCCTTCAAATGCCCCACACTTTTTGGACCTCTCTGCTTTCCTGTGGACTCCATCCTCAAAACCACCGTTTTTAACCCTCGGTAGTCTCTGTACCAAAAAACGCAAACGTCCAGCCGCTGCTCCCATAGCAAAGGTTCCAAGGCGGAAAAGTCATGCTGGTCCTCACTGCCTCCGGGAACCCCTTCAAATGCCCCACACCTTTTGGACCTCTCTGCTTTCCTGTGGACTCCATCCTCAAAACCACCGTTTTTCACTCTCAGCAGCCTCCGGAGCAAAAAATGCAAACGTCCAGCCGCTGCTACCACAGCAAAGGCCCCAGCGGGGAAAAGTCATGCTGGTCCTCACTGCCTCCGGGAACCCCTTCAAATACCCCACACCTGTTTGACCTCTCTGCTTTCCTGTGGAATCCATCCTCAAAACCACCGTTTTTCACTCTCGGCAGCCTCCGGAGCAAAAAACGCAAACGTCCAGCCGCTGCTCCCACAGCAAAGGCCCCAGCGGGGAAAAGTCATGCTGAACCTCACTGCCTCCGGGAACCCCTTCAAATGCCCCACACCTTTTGGACCTCTCTGCTTTCCTGTGGACTCCATCCTCAAAACCACCGTTTTTCACTCTCGGCAGCCTCCGGAGCAAAAAACGCAAACGTCCAGCCGCTGCTTCCACAGCAAAGGCCCCAGCGGGGAAAAGTCATGCTGGTCCTCACTGCCTCCAGGAACCCCTTCAAATGCCCCACACCTTTTGGACCTCTCTGCTTTCCTGTGGACTCCATCAACAAAACAACCGTTTTTCACTCTCGGCAGCCTCCGGAGCAAAAAATGCAAACGTCCAGCCGCTGCTCCCACAGCAAAGGCCCCAGCGGGGAAAAGTCATGCTGGTCCTCACTGCCTCCGGGAACCCCTTCAAATGCCCCACACCTTTTGGACCTCTCTGCTTTCCTGTGGACTCCATCCTCAAAACCACCGTTTTTCACTCTCAGCAGCCTCCGGAGCAAAAAATGCAAACGTCCAGCCGCTGCTACCACAGCAAAGGCCCCAGCGGGGAAAAGTCATGCTGGTCCTCACTGCCTCCGGGAACCCCTTCAAATACCCCACACCTGTTTGACCTCTCTGCTTTCCTGTGGAATCCATCCTCAAAACCACCGTTTTTCACTCTCGGCAGCCTCCGGAGCAAAAAACGCAAACGTCCAGCCGCTGCTCCCACAGCAAAGGCCCCAGCGGGGAAAAGTCATGCTGAACCTCACTGCCTCCGGGAACCCCTTCAAATGCCCCACACCTTTTGGACCTCTCTGCTTTCCTGTGGACTCCATCCTCAAAACCACCGTTTTTCACTCTCGGCAGCCTCCGGAGCAAAAAACGCAAACGTCCAGCCGCTGCTTCCACAGCAAAGGCCCCAGCGGGGAAAAGTCATGCTGGTCCTCACTGCCTCCAGGAACCCCTTCAAATGCCCCACACCTTTTGGACCTCTCTGCTTTCCTGTGGACTCCATCAACAAAACAACCGTTTTTCACTCTCGGCAGCCTCCGGAGCAAAAAATGCAAACGTCCAGCCGCTGCTCCCACAGCAAAGGCCCCAGCGGGGAAAAGTCATGCTGGTCCTCACTGCCTCCGGGAACCCCTTCAAATGCCCCACACCTTTTGGACCTCTCTGCTTTCCTGTGGACTCCATCCTCAAAACCACCGTTTTTCACTCTCGGCAGCCTCCGGAGCAAAAAACGCAAACGTCCAGCCGCTGCTTCCACAGCAAAGGCCCCAGCGGGGAAAAGTCATGCTGGTCCTCACTGCCTCCAGGAACCCCTTCAAATGCCCCACACCTTTTGGACCTCTCTGCTTTCCTGTGGACTCCATCAACAAAACAACCGTTTTTCACTCTCGGCAGCCTCCGGAGCAAAAAATGCAAACGTCCAGCCGCTGCTCCCACAGCAAAGGCCCCAGCGGGGAAAAGTCATGCTGGTCCTCACTGCCTCCGGGAACCCCTTCAAATGCCCCACACCTTTTGGACCTCTCTGCTTTCCTGTGGACTCCATCCTCAAAACCACCGTTTTTCACTCTCGGCAGCCTCCGGAGCAAAAAACGCAAACGTCCAGCCGCTGCTCCCACAGCAAAGGCCCCAGCGGGGAAAAGTCATGCTGGTCCTCACTGCCTCTTGGAACCCCTTCAAATGCCCCACACTTTTTGGACCTCTCTGCTTTCCTGTGGACTCCATCCTCAAAACCACCGTTTTTAACCCTCGGTAGTCTCTGTACCAAAAAACGCAAACGTCCAGCCGCTGCTCCCATAGCAAAGGTTCCAAGGCGGAAAAGTCATGCTGGTCCTCACTGCCTCCGGGAACCCCTTCAAATGCCCCACACCTTTTGGACCTCTCTGCTTTCCTGTGGACTCCATCCTCAAAACCACCGTTTTTCACTCTCAGCAGCCTCCGGAGCAAAAAATGCAAACGTCCAGCCGCTGCTCCCACAGCAAAGGCCCCAGCGGGGAAAAGTCATGCTGGTCCTCACTGCCTCCGGGAACCCCTTCAAATGCCCCACACCTGTTTGACCTCTCTGCTTTCCTGTGGACTCCATCCTCAAAACCACCGTTTTTCACTCTCGGCAGTCTCCGGAGGAAAAAACGCAAACGTCCAGCCGCTGCTCCCACAGCAAAGGCCCCAGCGGGGAAAAGTCATGCTGGTCCTCACTGCCTCCGGGAACCCCTTCAAATGCCCCACACTTTTTGGACCTCTCTGCTTTCCTGTGGACTCCATCCTCAAAACCACCGTTTTTAACCCTCGGTAGTCTCTGTACCAAAAAACGCAAACGTCCAGCCGCTGCTCCCATAGCAAAGGTTCCAAGGCGGAAAAGTCATGCTGGTCCTCACTGCCTCCGGGAACCCCTTCAAATGCCCCACACCTTTTGGACCTCTCTGCTTTCCTGTGGACTCCATCCTCAAAACCACCGTTTTTCACTCTCGGCAGCCTCCGGAGCAAAAAACGCAAACGTCCAGCCGCTGCTCCCACAGCAAAGGCCCCAGCGGGGAAAAGTCATGCTGGTCCTCACTGCCTCCGGGAACCCCTTCAAATGCCCCACACCTTTTAGACCTCTCTGCTTTCCTGTGGACTCCATCCTCAAAACCACAGTTTTTCACTCTCGGCAGCCTCCGGAGCAAAAAGCGCAAACGTCCAGCCGCTGCTCCCACAGCAAAGGCCCCAGCGGGGAAAAGTCATGCTGGTCCTCACTACCTACGGGAACCCCTTCAAATGCCCCACACCTTTTGGACCTCTCTGCTTTCATGTGGCCTCCATCCTCAAAACCACTGTTTTTCACTCTCGGCAGCGTCCGGAGCAAAAAACGCAAACGTCCAGCCGCTGCTCCCACAGCAAAGGCCCCAGCGGGGAAAAGTCATGCTGGTCCTCACTGCCTCCGGGAACCCCTTCAAATGCCCCACACCTTTTGGACCTCTCTGCTTTCCTGTGGACTCCATCCTCAAAACCACCGTTTTTCACTCTCGGCAGCCTCCGGAGCAAAAAACGCAAACGTCCAGCCGCTGCTCCCACAGCAAAGGCCCCAGCGGGGAAAAGTCATGCTGGTCCTCACTGCCTCTTGGAACCCCTTCAAATGCCCCACACTTTTTGGACCTCTCTGCTTTCCTGTGGACTCCATCCTCAAAACCACCGTTTTTAACCCTCGGTAGTCTCTGTACCAAAAAACGCAAACGTCCAGCCGCTGCTCCCATAGCAAAGGTTCCAAGGCGGAAAAGTCATGCTGGTCCTCACTGCCTCCGGGAACCCCTTCAAATGCCCCACACCTTTTGGACCTCTCTGCTTTCCTGTGGACTCCATCCTCAAAACCACCGTTTTTCACTCTCGGCAGCCTCCGGAGCAAAAAATGCAAACGTCCAGCCGCTGCTCCCACAGCAAAGGCCCCAGCGGGGAAAAGTCATGCTGGTCCTCACTGCCTCTGGGAACCCCTTCAAATGCCCCACACCTGTTTGACCTCTCTGCTTTCCTGTGGACTCCATCCTCAAAACCACCGTTTTTCACTCTCGGCAGCCTCCGGAGCAAAAAACGCAAACGTCCAGCCGCTGCTCCCACAGCAAAGGCCCCAGCGGGGAAAAGTCATGCTGGTCCTCACTGCCTCTTGGAACCCCTTCAAATGCCCCACACTTTTTGGACCTCTCTGCTTTCCTGTGGACTCCATCCTCAAAACCACCGTTTTTAACCCTCGGTAGTCTCTGTACCAAAAAACGCAAACGTCCAGCCGCTGCTCCCATAGCAAAGGTTCCAAGGCGGAAAAGTCATGCTGGTCCTCACTGCCTCCGGGAACCCCTTCAAATGCCCCACACCTTTTGGACCTCTCTGCTTTCCTGTGGACTCCATCCTCAAAACCACCGTTTTTCACTCTCAGCAGCCTCCGGAGCAAAAAATGCAAACGTCCAGCCGCTGCTACCACAGCAAAGGCCCCAGCGGGGAAAAGTCATGCTGGTCCTCACTGCCTCCGGGAACCCCTTCAAATACCCCACACCTGTTTGACCTCTCTGCTTTCCTGTGGAATCCATCCTCAAAACCACCGTTTTTCACTCTCGGCAGCCTCCGGAGCAAAAAACGCAAACGTCCAGCCGCTGCTCCCACAGCAAAGGCCCCAGCGGGGAAAAGTCATGCTGAACCTCACTGCCTCCGGGAACCCCTTCAAATGCCCCACACCTTTTGGACCTCTCTGCTTTCCTGTGGACTCCATCCTCAAAACCACCGTTTTTCACTCTCGGCAGCCTCCGGAGCAAAAAACGCAAACGTCCAGCCGCTGCTTCCACAGCAAAGGCCCCAGCGGGGAAAAGTCATGCTGGTCCTCACTGCCTCCAGGAACCCCTTCAAATGCCCCACACCTTTTGGACCTCTCTGCTTTCCTGTGGACTCCATCAACAAAACAACCGTTTTTCACTCTCGGCAGCCTCCGGAGCAAAAAATGCAAACGTCCAGCCGCTGCTCCCACAGCAAAGGCCCCAGCGGGGAAAAGTCATGCTGGTCCTCACTGCCTCCGGGAACCCCTTCAAATGCCCCACACCTTTTGGACCTCTCTGCTTTCCTGTGGACTCCATCCTCAAAACCACCGTTTTTCACTCTCGGCAGCCTCCGGAGCAAAAAACGCAAACGTCCAGCCGCTGCTTCCACAGCAAAGGCCCCAGCGGGGAAAAGTCATGCTGGTCCTCACTGCCTCCAGGAACCCCTTCAAATGCCCCACACCTTTTGGACCTCTCTGCTTTCCTGTGGACTCCATCAACAAAACAACCGTTTTTCACTCTCGGCAGCCTCCGGAGCAAAAAATGCAAACGTCCAGCCGCTGCTCCCACAGCAAAGGCCCCAGCGGGGAAAAGTCATGCTGGTCCTCACTGCCTCCGGGAACCCCTTCAAATGCCCCACACCTTTTGGACCTCTCTGCTTTCCTGTGGACTCCATCCTCAAAACCACCGTTTTTCACTCTCGGCAGCCTCCGGAGCAAAAAACGCAAACGTCCAGCCGCTGCTCCCACAGCAAAGGCCCCAGCGGGGAAAAGTCATGCTGGTCCTCACTGCCTCTTGGAACCCCTTCAAATGCCCCACACTTTTTGGACCTCTCTGCTTTCCTGTGGACTCCATCCTCAAAACCACCGTTTTTAACCCTCGGTAGTCTCTGTACCAAAAAACGCAAACGTCCAGCCGCTGCTCCCATAGCAAAGGTTCCAAGGCGGAAAAGTCATGCTGGTCCTCACTGCCTCCGGGAACCCCTTCAAATGCCCCACACCTTTTGGACCTCTCTGCTTTCCTGTGGACTCCATCCTCAAAACCACCGTTTTTCACTCTCAGCAGCCTCCGGAGCAAAAAATGCAAACGTCCAGCCGCTGCTCCCACAGCAAAGGCCCCAGCGGGGAAAAGTCATGCTGGTCCTCACTGCCTCCGGGAACCCCTTCAAATGCCCCACACCTGTTTGACCTCTCTGCTTTCCTGTGGACTCCATCCTCAAAACCACCGTTTTTCACTCTCGGCAGCCTCCGGAGCAAAAAACGCAAACGTCCAGCCGCTGCTCCCACAGCAAAGGCCCCAGCGGGGAAAAGTCATGCTGGTCCTCACTGCCTCCGGGAACCCCTTCAAATACCCCACACCTGTTTGACCTCTCTGCTTTCCTGTGGAATCCATCCTCAAAACCACCGTTTTTCACTCTCGGCAGCCTCCGGAGCAAAAAACGCAAACGTCCAGCCGCTGCTCCCACAGCAAAGGCCCCAGCGGGGAAAAGTCATGCTGAACCTCACTGCCTCCGGGAACCCCTTCAAATGCCCCACACCTTTTGGACCTCTCTGCTTTCCTGTGGACTCCATCCTCAAAACCACCGTTTTTCACTCTCGGCAGCCTCCGGAGCAAAAAACGCAAACGTCCAGCCGCTGCTTCCACAGCAAAGGCCCCAGCGGGGAAAAGTCATGCTGGTCCTCACTGCCTCCAGGAACCCCTTCAAATGCCCCACACCTTTTGGACCTCTCTGCTTTCCTGTGGACTCCATCAACAAAACAACCGTTTTTCACTCTCGGCAGCCTCCGGAGCAAAAAATGCAAACGTCCAGCCGCTGCTCCCACAGCAAAGGCCCCAGCGGGGAAAAGTCATGCTGGTCCTCACTGCCTCCGGGAACCCCTTCAAATGCCCCACACCTTTTGGACCTCTCTGCTTTCCTGTGGACTCCATCCTCAAAACCACCGTTTTTCACTCTCGGCAGCCTCCGGAGCAAAAAACGCAAACGTCCAGCCGCTGCTTCCACAGCAAAGGCCCCAGCGGGGAAAAGTCATGCTGGTCCTCACTGCCTCCAGGAACCCCTTCAAATGCCCCACACTTTTTGGACCTCTCTGCTTTCCTGTGGACTCCATCAACAAAACAACCGTTTTTCACTCTCGGCAGCCTCCGGAGCAAAAAATGCAAACGTCCAGCCGCTGCTCCCACAGCAAAGGCCCCAGCGGGGAAAAGTCATGCTGGTCCTCACTGCCTCCGGGAACCCCTTCAAATGCCCCACACCTTTTGGACCTCTCTGCTTTCCTGTGGACTCCATCCTCAAAACCACCGTTTTTCACTCTCGGCAGCCTCCGGAGCAAAAAACGCAAACGTCCAGCCGCTGCTTCCACAGCAAAGGCCCCAGCGGGGAAAAGTCATGCTGGTCCTCACTGCCTCCAGGAACCCCTTCAAATGCCCCACACCTTTTGGACCTCTCTGCTTTCCTGTGGACTCCATCAACAAAACAACCGTTTTTCACTCTCGGCAGCCTCCGGAGCAAAAAGCGCAAACGTCCAGCCGCTGCTCCCACAGCAAAGGCCCCAGCGGGGAAAAGTCATGCTGGTCCTCACTGCCTGCGGGAACCCCTTCAAATGCCCCACACCTTTTAGACCTCTCTGCTTTCCTGTGGACTCCATCCTCAAAACCACCGTTTTTAACCCTCGGCAGCCTCCGGAGCAAAAAGCGCAAACGTCCAGCCCCTGCTCCCACAGCAAAGGCCCCAGCGGGGAAAAGTCATGCTGGTCCTCACTACCTCCGGGAACCCCTTCAAATGCCCCACACCTTTTGGACCTCTCTGCTTTCCTGTGGACTCCATCCTCAAAACCACCGTTTTTCACTCTCGGCAGCCTCCTGAGCAAAAAACGCAAACGTCCAGCCGCTGCTCCCACAGCAAAGGCCCCAGCGGGGAAAAGTCATGCTGGTCCTCACTGCCTCCGGGAACCCCTTCATATGCACCACACCTTTTGGACCTCTCTGCTTTCCTGTGGACTCCATCCTCAAAACCACCGTTTTTCACTCTCAGCAGCCTCCGGAGCAAAAAACGCAAACGTCCAGCCGCTGCTCCCACAGCAAAGGCCCCAGTGGGGAAAAGTCATGCTGGTCCTCACTGCCTCTTGGAACCCCTTCAAATGCCCCACACTTTTTGGACCTCTCTGCTTTCCTGTGGACTCCATCCTCAAAACCACCGTTTTTAACCCTCGGTAGTCTCTGTACCAAAAAACGCAAACGTCCAGCCGCTGCTCCCATAGCAAAGGTTCCAAGGCGGAAAAGTCATGCTGGTCCTCACTGCCTCCGGGAACCCCTTCAAATGCCCCACACCTTTTGGACCTCTCTGCTTTCCTGTGGACTCCATCCTCAAAACCACCGTTTTTCACTCTCAGCAGCCTCCGGAGCAAAAAATGCAAACGTCCAGCCGCTGCTCCCACAGCAAAGGCCCCAGCGGGGAAAAGTCATGCTGGTCCTCACTGCCTCCGGGAACCCCTTCAAATGCCCCACACCTGTTTGACCTCTCTGCTTTCCTGTGGAATCCATCCTCAAAACCACCGTTTTTCACTCTCGGCAGCCTCCGGAGCAAAAAACGCAAACGTCCAGCCGCTGCTTCCACAGCAAAGGCCCCAGCGGGGAAAAGTCATGCTGGTCCTCACTGCCTCTTGGAACCCCTTCAAATGCCCCACACCTTTTGGACCTCTCTGCTTTCCTGTGGACTCCATCCTCAAAACAACCGTTTTTCACTCTCGGCAGCCTCCGGAGCAAAAAACGCAAACGTCCAGCCGCTGCTCCCACAGCAAAGGCCCCAGCGGGGAAAAGTCATGCTGGTCCTCACTGCCTCCGGGAACCCCTTCAAATGCCCCACACCTTTTGGACCTCTCTGCTTTCATGTGGACTCCATCCTCAAAACCACAGTTTTTCACTCTCGGCAGCCTCCGGAGCAAAAAGCGCAAACGTCCAGCCGCTGCTCCCACAGCAAAGGCCCCAGCGGGGAAAAGTCATGCTGGTCCTCACTACCTACGGGAACCCCTTCAAATGCCCCACACCTTTTGGACCTCTCTGCTTTCATGTGGCCTCCATCCTCAAAACCACTGTTTTTCACTCTCGGCAGCGTCCGGAGCAAAAAACGCAAACGTCCAGCCGCTGCTCCCACAGCAAAGGCCCCAGCGGGGAAAAGTCATGCTGGTCCTCACTGCCTCCGGGAACCCCTTCAAATGCCCCACACCTTTTGGACCTCTCTGTTTTCATGTGGGCTCCATCCTCAAAACCACCGTTTTTCACTCTCGGCAGCCTCCGGAGCAAAAAACGCAAACGTCCAGCCGCTGCTCCCACAGCAAAGGCCCCAGCGGGGAAAAGTCATGCTGGTCCTCACTGCCTCCGGGAACCCCTTCAAATGCCCCACACCTTTTGGACCTCTCTGCTTTCCTGTGGACTCCATCCTCAAAACAACCGTTTTTCACTCTCGGCAGCCTCCGGAGCAAAAAATGCAAACGTCCAGCTGCTTCTACCACAGCAAAGGCCCCAGCGAGGAAAAGTCATGCTGGTCCTCACTACCTCCGGGAACCCCTTCAAATGCCCCACACCTTTTGGACCTCTCTGCTTTCCTGTGGACTCCATCCTCCAAACCACCGTTTTTCACTCTCAGCATCCGCCGGAGCAAAAAACGCAAACGTACAGCCGCTGCTCCCACAGCAAAGGTTCCAAGGCGGAAAAGTCATGCTGGTCCTCACTGCCTCCGGGAACCCCTTCAAATGCCCCACACCTTTTGGACCTCTTTGTTTTCCTGTGGACTCCATCCTCAAAACCACCGTTTTTCACTCTCGGCAGCCTCCGGAGCAAAAAACTCAAACGTCCAGAAGCTGCTTCCACAGCAAAGGCCCCAGCGGGGAAAAGTCATGCTGGTCCTCACTGCCTCCGGGAACCCTTCAAATGCCCCACACCTTTTAGACCTCTCTGCTTTCCTGTGGACTCCATCCTCAAAACCACCATTTTTCACTCTCGGCAGCCTCCGGAGCAAAAAGCGCAAACGTCCAGCCGCTGCTCCCACAGCAAAGGCCCCAGCGGGGAAAAGTCATGCTGGTCCTCACTACCTACGGGAACCCCTTCAAATCCCCTACACCTTTTGGACCTCTCTGCTTTCATGTGGACTCCATCCTCAAAACCACCGTTTTTCACTCTCGGCAGCCTCCGGAGCAAAAAACGCAAACGTCCAGCCGCTGCTTCCACAGCAAAGGCCCCAGCGGGGAAAAGTCATGCTCGTCCTCACTGCCTCTTGGAACCCCTTCAAATGCCCCACACTTTTTGGACCTCTCTGCTTTCCTGTGGACTCCATCCTCAAAACCACCGTTTTTAACCCTCGGTAGTCTCTGTACCAAAAAACGCAAACGTCCAGCCGCTGCTCCCACAGCAAAGGATCCAAGACGGAAAAGTCATGCTGGTCCTCACTGCCTCCGGGAACCCCTTCAAATGCCCCACACCTTTTGGACCTCTCTGCTTTCCTGTGGACTCCATCCTCAAAACCACTGTTTTTGACTCTCGGCAGCGTCCGGAGCCAAAACCGCAAACGTCCAGCCGCTGCTCCCACAGCAAAAGCCCCAGCGGGGAAAAGTCATGCTGGTCCTCACTGCCTCCGGGAACCCCTTCATATGCCCCACACCTTTTGGACCTCTCTGCTTTCCTGAGGACTCTAACCTCAAAACCACCGTTTTTCACTCTCGGCAGCCTCCGGAGCAAAAAACGCAAACGTCCAGCCGCTGCTACCACAGCAAAGGCCCCAGCGGGGAAAAGTCATGCTGGTCCTCACTGCCTCCGGGAACCCCTTCAAATGCCCCACACCTTTTGGACCTCTCTGCTTTCCTGTGGACTCCATCCTCAAAACCACCGTTTTTCACTCTCGGCAGCCTCCGGAGCAAAAAACGCAAACGTCCAGCCGCTGCTCCCACAGCAAAGGCCCCAGCGGGGAAAAGTCATGCTGGTCCTCACTGCCTCCAGGAACCCCTTCAAATGCCCCACACCTTTTGGACCTCTCTGCTTTCATGTGGACTCCATCCTCAAAACCACCGTTTTTCACTCTCGGCAGCGTCCGGAGCAAAATACGCAAACGTCCAGCCGCTGCTCCCACAGCAAAGGCCCCAGCGGGGAAAAGTCATGCTGGTCCTCACTGCCTCCGGGAACCCCTTCAAATGCCCCACACCTTTTAGACCTCTCTGCTTTCCTGTGGACTCCATCCTCAAAACCACCGTTTTTCACTCTCGGCAGCCTCCGGAGCAAAAAGCGCAAACGTCCAGCCGCTGCTCCCACAGCAAAGGCCCCAGCGGGGAAAAGTCATGCTGGTCCTCACTACCTACGGGAACCCCTTCAAATGCCCCACACCTTTTGGACCTCTCTGCTTTCCTGTGGACTCCATCCTCAAAACCACCGTTTTTCACTCTCGGCAGCCTCCGGAGCAAAAAACGCAAACGTCCAGCTGCTGCTTCCACAGCAAAAGCCCCAGCGGGGAAAAGTCATGCTGGTCCTCACTGCCTCCAGGAACCCCTTCAAATGCCCCACACCTTTTGGACCTCTCTGCTTTCATGTGGCCTCCATCCTCAAAACCACCGTTTTTCACTCTCGGCAGCGTCCGGAGCAAAAAACGCAAACATCCAGCCGCTGCTCCCACAGCAAAGGCCCCAGCGGGGAAAAGTCATGCTGGTCCTCACTGCCTGCGGGAACCCCTTCAAATGCCCCATACCTTTTAGACCTCTCTGCTTTCCTGTGGACTCCATCCTCAAAACCACCGTTTTTAACCCTTGGCAGCCTCCGGAGCAAAAAGCGCAAACGTCCAGCCGCTGCTCCCATAGCAAAGGTTCCAAGACGGAAAAGTCATGCTGGTCCTCACTGCCTCCGGGAACCCCTTCAAATGCCCCACAACTTTTGGACCTCTCTGCTTTCCTGTGGACTCCATCAACAAAACAACCGTTTTTCACTCTCGGCAGCCTCCGGAGCAAAAAATGCAAACGTCCAGCCGCTGCTCCCACAGCAAAGGCCCCAGCGGGGAAAAGTCATGCTGGTCCTCACTGCCTCCGGGAACCCCTTCAAATGCCCCACACCTTTTGGACCTCTCTGCTTTCCTGTGGACTCCATCCTCAAAACCACCGTTTTTCACTCTCGGCAGCCTCCGGAGCAAAAAACGCAAACGTCCAGCCACTGCTTCCACAGCAAAGGCCCCAGCGGGGAAAAGTCATGCTGGTCCTCACTGCCTCCAGGAACCCCTTCAAATGCCCCACACCTTTTGGACCTCTCTGCTTTCCTGTGGACTCCATCAACAAAACAACCGTTTTTCACTCTCGGCAGCCTCCGGAGCAAAAAATGCAAACGTCCAGCCGCTGCTCCCACAGCAAAGGCCCCAGCGGGGAAAAGTCATGCTGGTCCTCACTGCCTCCGGGAACCCCTTCAAATGCCCCACACCTTTTGGACCTCTCTGCTTTCCTGTGGACTCCATCCTCAAAACCACCGTTTTTCACTCTCGGCAGCCTCCGGAGCAAAAAACGCAAACGTCCAGCCGCTGCTTCCACAGCAAAGGCCCCAGCGGGGAAAAGTCATGCTGGTCCTCACTGCCTCCAGGAACCCCTTCAAATGCCCCACACCTTTTGGACCTCTCTGCTTTCCTGTGGACTCCATCAACAAAACAACCGTTTTTCACTCTCGGCAGCCTCCGGAGCAAAAAGCGCAAACGTCCAGCCGCTGCTCCCACAGCAAAGGCCCCAGCGGGGAAAAGTCATGCTGGTCCTCACTGCCTCCGGGAAACCCTTCAAATGCCCCACACCTTTTAGACCTCTCTGCTTTCCTGTGGACTCCATCCTCAAAACCACCGTTTTTAACCCTCGGCAGCCTCCGGAGCAAAAAGCGCAAACGTCCAGCCCCTGCTCACACAGCAAAGGCCCCAGCGGGGAAAAGTCATGCTGGTCCTCACTGCCTCCGGGAACCCCTTCAAATGCCCCACACCTTTTGGACCTCTCTGCTTTCCTGTGGACTCCATCCTCAAAACCACCGTTTTTCACTCTCGGCAGCCTCCGGAGCAAAAAACGCAAACGTCCAGCCGCTGCTCCCACAGCAAAGGCCCCAGCGGGGAAAAGTCATGCTGGTCCTCACTGCCTCCGGGAACCCCTTCATATGCACCACACCTTTTGGACCTCTCTGCTTTCCTGTGGACTCCATCCTCAAAACCACCGTTTTTCACTCTCAGCAGCCTCCGGAGCAAAAAACGCAAACGTCCAGCCGCTGCTCCCACAGCAAAGGCCCCAGCGGGGAAAAGTCATGCTGGTCCTCACTGCCTCTTGGAACCCCTTCAAATGCCCCACACTTTTTGGACCTCTCTGCTTTCCTGTGGACTCCATCCTCAAAACCACCGTTTTTAACCCTCGGTAGTCTCTGTACCAAAAAACGCAAACGTCCAGCCGCTGCTCCCATAGCAAAGGTTCCAAGGCGGAAAAGTCATGCTGGTCCTCACTGCCTCTGGGAACCCCTTCAAATGCCCCACACCTTTTGGACCTCTCTGCTTTCCTGTGGACTCCATCCTCAAAACCACCGTTTTTCACTCTCAGCAGCCTCCGGAGCAAAAAATGCAAACGTCCAGCCGCTGCTCCCACAGCAAAGGCCCCAGCGGGGAAAAGTCATGCTGGTCCTCACTGCCTCCGGGAACCCCTTCAAATGCCCCACACCTGTTTGACCTCTCTGCTTTCCTGTGGAATCCATCCTCAAAACCACCGTTTTTCACTCTCGGCAGCCTCCGGAGCAAAAAACGCAAACGTCCCCCCGCTGCTTCCACAGCAAAGGGCCCAGCGGGGAAAAGTCATGCTGGTCCTCACTGCCTCTTGGAACCCCTTCAAATGCCCCACACCTTTTGGACCTCTCTGCTTTCCTGTGGACTCCATCCTCAAAACAACCGTTTTTCACTCTCGGCAGCCTCCGGAGCAAAAAACGCAAACGTCCAGCCGCTGCTCCCACAGCAAAGGCCCCAGCGGTGAAAAGTCATGCTGGTCCTCACTGCCTCCGGGAACCCCTTCAAATGCCCCACACCTTTTAGACCTCTCTGCTTTCCTGTGGACTCCATCCTCAAAACCACAGTTTTTCACTCTCGGCAGCGTCCGGAGCAAAAAACGCAAACGTCCAGCCGCTGCTCCCACAGCAAAGGCCCCAGCGGGGAAAAGTCATGCTGGTCCTCACTGCCTCCGGGAACCCCTTCAAATGCCCCACACCTTTTGGACCTCTCTGTTTTCATGTGGGCTCCATCCTCAAAACCACCGTTTTTCACTCTCGGCAGCCTCCGGAGCAAAAAACGCAAACGTCCAGCCGCTGCTCCCACAGCAAAGGCCCCAGCGGGGAAAAGTCATGCTGGTCCTCACTGCCTCCGGGAACCCCTTCAAATGCCCCACACCTTTTGGACCTCTCTGCTTTCCTGTGGACTCCATCCTCAAAACAACCGTTTTTCACTCTCGGCAGCCTCCGGAGCAAAAAATGCAAACGTCCAGCTGCTTCTACCACAGCAAAGGCCCCAGCGGGGAAAAGTCATGCTGGTCCTCACTACCTCCGGGAACCCCTTCAAATGCCCCACACCTTTTGGACCTCTCTGCTTTCATGTGGACTCCATCCTCCAAACCACCGTTTTTCACTCTCAGCATCCGCCGGAGCAAAAAACGCAAACGTCCAGCCGCTGCTCCCACAGCAAAGGTTCCAAGGCGGAAAAGTCATGCTGGTCCTCACTGCCTCCGGGAACCCCTTCAAATGCCCCACACCTTTTGGACCTCTCTGCTTTCCTGTGGACTCCATCCTCAAAACCACCGTTTTTCACTCTCGGCAGCCTCCGGAGCAAAAAACGCAAACGTTCAGAAGCTGCTTCCACAGCAAAGGCCCCAGCGGGGAAAAGTCATGCTGGTCCTCACTGCCTCCGGGAACCCTTCAAATGCCCCACACCTTTTAGACCTCTCTGCTTTCCTGTGGACTCCATCCTCAAAACCACCATTTTTCACTCTCGGCAGCCTCCGGAGCAAAAAGCGCAAACGTCCAGCCGCTGCTCCCACAGCAAAGGCCCCAGCGGGGAAAAGTCATGCTGGTCCTCACTACCTACGGGAACCCCTTCAAATGCCCCACACCTTTTGGACCTCTCTGCTTTCCTGTGGACTCCATCCTCAAAACCACCGTTTTTCACTCTCGGCAGCCTCCGGAGCAAAAAACGCAAACGTCCAGCCGCTGCTTCCACAGCAAAGGCCCCAGCGGGGAAAAGTCATGCTGGTCCTCACTGCCTCTTGGAACCCCTTCAAATGCCCCACACTTTTTGGACCTCTCTGCTTTCCTGTGGACTCCATCCTCAAAACCACCGTTTTTAACCCTCGGTAGTCTCTGTACCAAAAAACGCAAACGTCCAGCCGCTGCTCCCACAGCAAAGGATCCAAGACGGAAAAGTCATGCTGGTCCTCACTGCCTCCGGGAACCCCTTCAAATGCCCCACACCTTTTGGACCTCTCTGCTTTCCTGTGGACTCCATCCTCAAAACCACTGTTTTTGACTCTCGGCAGCGTCCGGAGCCAAAACCGCAAACGTCCAGCCGCTGCTCCCACAGCAAAAGCCCCAGCGGGGAAAAGTCATGCTGGTCCTCACTGCCTCCGGGAACCCCTTCATATGCCCCACACCTTTTGGACCTCTCTGCTTTCCTGAGGACTCTAACCTCAAAACCACCGTTTTTCACTCTCGGCAGCCTCCGGAGCAAAAAACGCAAACGTCCAGCCGCTGCTCCCACAGCAAAGGCCCCAGCGGGGAAAAGTCATGCTGGTCCTCACTGCCTCCGGGAACCCCTTCAAATGCCCCACACCTTTTGGACCTCTCTGCTTTGCTGTGGACTCCATCCTCAAAACCACCGTTTTTCACTCTCGGCAGCCTCCGGAGCAAAAAACGCAAACGTCCAGCCGCTGCTCCCACAGCAAAGGCCCCAGCGGGGAAAAGTCATGCTGGTCCTCACTGCCTCCAGGAACCCCTTCAAATGCCCCACACCTTTTGGACCTCTCTGCTTTCATGTGGACTCCATCCTCAAAACCACCGTTTTTCACTCTCGGCAGCGTCCGGAGCAAAAAACGCAAACGTCCAGCCGCTGCTCCCACAGCAAAGGCCCCAGCGGGGAAAAGTCATGCTGGTCCTCACTGCCTCCGGGAACCCCTTCAAATGCCCCACACCTTTTGGACCTCTCTGCTTTCCTGTGGACTCCATCCTCAAAACCACCGTTTTTCACTCTCGGCAGCCTCCGGAGCAAAAAGCGCAAACGTCCAGCCGCTGCTCCCACAGCAAAGGCCCCAGCGGGGAAAAGTCATGCTGGTCCTCACTACCTACTGGAACCCCTTCAAATGCCCCACACCTTTTGGACCTCTCTGCTTTCCTGTGGACTCCATCCTCAAAACCACCGTTTTTCACTCTCGGCAGCCTCCGGAGCAAAAAACGCAAACGTCCAGCTGCTGCTTCCACAGCAAAAGCCCCAGCGGGGAAAAGTCATGCTGGTCCTCACTGCCTCCAGGAACCCCTTCAAATGCCCCACACCTTTTGGACCTCTCTGCTTTCATGTGGCCTCCATCCTCAAAACCACCGTTTTTCACTCTCGGCAGCGTCCGGAGCAAAAAACGCAAACATCCAGCCGCTGCTCCCACAGCAAAGGCCCCAGCGGGGAAAAGTCATGCTGGTCCTCACTGCCTGCGGGAACCCCTTCAAATGCCCCATACCTTTTAGACCTCTCTGCTTTCCTGTGGACTCCATCCTCAAAACCACCGTTTTTAACCCTTGGCAGCCTCCGGAGCAAAAAGCGCAAACGTCCAGCCGCTGCTCCCATAGCAAAGGTTCCAAGACGGAATAGTCATGCTGGTCCTCACTGCCTCCGGGAACCCCTTCAAATGCCCCACACCTTTTGGACCTCTCTGCTTTCCTGTGGACTCCATCCTCAAAACCACTGTTTTTCACTCTCGGCAGCGTCCGGAGCCAAAACCGCAAACGTCCAGCCGCTGCTCCCACAGCAAAGGCCCCAGCGGGGAAAAGTCATGCTGGTCCTCACTGCCTCCGGGAACCCCTTCAAATGCCCCACTCCTTTTGGACCTCTCTGTTTTCCTGTGGACTCCATCCTCAAAACCACCGTTTTTAACCCTTGGCAGCCTCCGGAGCAAAAAGCGCAAACGTCCAGCCGCTGCTCCCACAGCAAAGGCCCCAGCGGGGAAAAGTCATGCTGGTCCTCACTGCCTCCAGGAACCCCTTCAAATGCCCCACACCTTTTGGACCTCTCTGCTTTCCTGTGGACTCCATCCTCAAAACCACTGTTTTTCACTCTCGGCAGCGTCCGGAGCCAAAACCGCAAACGTCCAGCCGCTGCTCCCACAGCAAAGGCCCCAGCGGGGAAAAGTCATGCTGGTCCTCACTGCCTCCGGGAACCCCTTCATATGCCCCACACCTTTCGGACCTCTCTGCTTTCCTGAGGACTCTAACCTCAAAACCATCGTTTTTCAATCTTGGCAGCCTCCGGAGCAAAAAACGCAAACGTCCAGCCGCTGCTCCCACAGCAAAGGCCCCAGCGGGGAAAAGTCATGCTGGTCCTCACTGCCTCCGGGAACCCCTTCAAATGCCCCACTCCTTTTGGACCTCTCTGTTTTCCTGTGGACTCCATCCTCAAAACCACCGTTTTTAACCCTCGGTAGTCTCTGTACCAAAAAAAGCAAACGTCCAGCCGCTGCACCCACAGCAAAGGTTCCAAGGCGGAAAAGTCATGCTGGTCCTCACTGCCTCCGGGAACCCCTTCAAATGCCCCACACCTTTTGGACCTCTCTGCTTTCATGTGGACTCCATCCTCAAAACCACCATTTTTCACTCTCGGCAGCCTCCGGAGCAAAAAGCGCAAACGTCCAGCCGCTGCTCCCACAGCAAAGGCCCCAGCGGGGAAAAGTCATGCTGGTCCTCACTACCTACGGGAACCCCTTCAAATGCCCCACACCTTTTGGACCTCTCTGCTTTCATGTGGCCTCCATCCTCAAAACCACCGTTTTTCACTCTCGGCAGCGTCCGGAGCAAAAAACGCAAACGTCCAGCCGCTGCTCCCACAGCAAAGGCCCCAGCAGGGAAAAGTCATGCTGGTCCTCACTGCCTCCGGGAACCCCTTCAAATGCCCCACACCTTTTGGACCTCTCTGTTTTCATGTGGGCTCCATCCTCAAAACCACCATTTTTCACTCTCAGCAGTCTCCGGAGCAAAAAACGCAAAAGTCCAGCCGCTGCTACCACAGCAAAGGCCCCAGCGGGGAAAAGTCATGCTGGTCCTCACTCCCTCTGGGAACCCCTTCAAATGCCCCACACCTTTTGGACCTCTCTGCTTTCCTGTGGACTCCATCCTCAAAACCACCGTTTTTCACTCTCGGCAGCCTCCAGAGCAAAAAAAGCAAACGTCCAGCCGCTGCTCCCACAGCAAAGGCCCCAGCGGGGAAAAGTCATGCTGGTCCTCACTGCCTCCGGGAACCCCTTCAAATGCCCCACACCTTTTGGACCTCTCTGCTTTCCTGTGGACTCCATCCTCAAAACAACCGTTTTTCACTCTCGGCAGCCTCCGGAGCAAAAAATGCAAACGTCCAGCTGCTTCTACCACAGCAAAGGCCCCAGCGAGGAAAAGTCATGCTGGTCCTCACTGCCTCCGGGAACCCCTTCAAATGCCCCACACCTTTTGGACCTCTCTGCTTTCCTGTGGACTCCATCCTCAAAACCACCGTTTTTCACTCTCAGCATCCGCCGGAGCAAAAAACGCAAACGTCCAGCCGCTGCTCCCACAGCAAAGGTTCCAAGGCGGAAAAGTCATGCTGGTCCTCACTGCCTCCGGGAACCCCTTCAAATGCCCCACACCTTTTGGACCTCTTTGTTTTCCTGTGGACTCCATCCTCAAAACCACCGTTTTTCACTCTCGGCAGCCTCCGGAGCAAAAAACGCAAACGTCCAGCTGCTGCTTCCACAGCAAAGGCCCCAGCGGGGAAAAGTCATGCTGGTCCTCACTGCCTCCAGGAACCCCTTCAAATGCCCCACACCTTTTGGACCTCTCTGCTTTCATGTGGACTCCATCCTCAAAACCACCGTTTTTCACTCTCGGCAGCGTCCGGAGCAAAAAACGCAAACGTCCAGCCGCTGCTCCCACAGCAAAGGCCCCAGCGGGGAAAAGTCATGCTGGTCCTCACTGCCTGCGGGAACCCCTTCAAATGCCCCATACCTTTTAGACCTCTCTGCTTTCCTGTGGACTCCATCCTCAAAACCACCGTTTTTAACCCTTGGCAGCCTCCGGAGCAAAAAGCGCAAACGTCCAGCCGCTGCTCCCACAGCAAAGGCCCCAGCGGGGAAAAGTCATGCTGGTCCTCACTGCCTCTTGGAACCCCTTCAAATGCCCCACACTTTTTGGACCTCTCTGCTTTCCTGTGGACTCCATCCTCAAAACCACCGTTTTTAACCCTCGGTAGTCTCTGTACCAAAAAACGCAAACGTCCAGCCGCTGCTCCCATAGCAAAGGTTCCAAGACGGAAAAGTCATGCTGGTCCTCACTGCCTCCGGGAACCCCTTCAAATGCCCCACACCTTTTGGACCTCTCTGCTTTCCTGTGGACTCCATCCTCAAAACCACTGTTTTTCACTCTCGGCAGCGTCCGGAGCCAAAACCGCAAACGTCCAGCCGCTGCTCCCACAGCAAAGGCCCCAGCGGGGAAAAGTCATGCTGGTCCTCACTGCCTCCGGGAACCCCTTCATATGCCCCACACCTTTCGGACCTCTCTGCTTTCCTGAGGACTCTAACCTCAAAACCACCGTTTTTCAATCTTGGCAGCCTCCGGAGCAAAAAACGCAAACGTCCAGCCGCTGCTCCCACAGCAAAGGCCCCAGCGGGGAGAAGTCATGCTGGTCCTCACTGCCTCCGGGAACCCCTTCAAATGCCCCACTCCTTTTGGACCTCTCTGCTTTCCTGTGGACTCCATCCTCAAAACCACCGTTTTTAACCCTCGGTAGTCTCTGTACCAAAAAACGCAAACGTCTAGCCGCTGCACCCACAGCAAAGGTTCCAAGGCGGAAAAGTCATGCTGGTCCTCACTGCCTCCGGGAACCCCTTCAAATGCCCCACACCTTTTGGACCTCTCTGCTTTCATGTGGACTCCATCCTCAAAACCACCGTTTTTCACTCTCGGCAGCCTCCGGAGCAAAAAGCGCAAACGTCCAGCCGCTGCTCCCACAGCAAAGGCCCCAGCGGGGAAAAGTCATGCTGGTCCTCACTACCTACGGGAACCCCTTCAAATGCCCCACACCTTTTGGACCTCTCTGCTTTCCTGTGGACTCCATGCTCAAAACCACCGTTTTTCACTCTCAGCAGCCTCCGGAGCAAAAAACGCAAACGTCCAGCCGCTGCTTCCGCAGCAAAGGCCCCAGCGGGGAAAAGCCATGCTGGTCCGCACTGCCTCCGGGAACCCCTTCAAATGCCCCACACCTTTTGGACCTCTCTGCTTTCATGTGGCCTCCATCCTCAAAACCACCGTTTTTCACTCTCGGCAGCGTCCGGAGCAAAAAACGCAAACGTCCAGCCGCTGCTCCCACAGCAAAGGCCCCAGCGGGGAAAAGTCATGCTGGTCCTCACTGCCTCCGGGAACCCCTTCAAATGCCCCACACCTTTTGGACCTCTCTGTTTTCATGTGGGCTCCATCCTCAAAACCACTGTTTTTCACTCTCAGCAATCTCCGGAGCAAAAAACGCAAACGTCCAGCCGCTGCTACCACAGCAAAGGCCCCAGCGGGGAAAAGTCATGCTGGTCCTCACTGCCTCTGGGAACCCCTTCAAATGCCCCACACCTTTTGGACCTCTCTGCTTTCCTGTGGACTCCATCCTCAAAACCACCGTTTTTCACTCTCGGCAGCCTCCAGAGCAAAAAACGCAAACGTCCAGCCGCTGCTCCCACAGCAAAGGCCCCAGCGGGGAAAAGTCATGCTGGTCCTCACTGCCTCCGGGAACCCCTTCAAATGCCCCACACCTTTTGGACCTCTCTGCTTTCCTGTGGACTCCATCCTCAAAACCACCGTTTTTCACTCTCGGCAGCCTCCGGAGCAAAAAACGCAAACGTCCAGCCGCTGCTCCCACAGCAAAGGCCCCAGCGGGGAAAAGTCATGCTGGTCCTCACTGCCTCCGGGAACCCCTTCAAATGCCCCACACCTTTTGGACCTCTCTGCTTTCCTGTGGACTCCATCCTCAAAACCACCGTTTTTCACTCTCAGCATCCGCCGGAGCAAAAAACGCAAACGTCCAGCCGCTGCTCCCACAGTAAAGGTTCCAAGGCGGAAAAGTCATGCTGGTCCTCACTGCCTCCGGGAACCCCTTCAAATGCCCCACACCTTTTGGACCTCTCTGCTTTCCTGTGGACTCCATCCTCAAAACCACTGTTTTTCACTCTCGGCAGCGTCCGGAGCCAAAACCGCAAACGTCCAGCCGCTGCTCCCACAGCAAAGGCCCCAGCGGGGAAAAGTCATGCTGGTCCTCACTGCCTCCGGGAACCCCTTCATATGCCCCACACCTTTCGGACCTCTCTGCTTTCCTGAGGACTCTAACCTCAAAACCACCGTTTTTCAATCTTGGCAGCCTCCGGAGCAAAAAACGCAAACGTCCAGCCGCTGCTCCCACAGCAAAGGCCCCAGCGGGGAGAAGTCATGCTGGTCCTCACTGCCTCCGGGAACCCCTTCAAATGCCCCACTCCTTTTGGACCTCTCTGCTTTCCTGTGGACTCCATCCTCAAAACCACCGTTTTTAACCCTCGGTAGTCTCTGTACCAAAAAACGCAAACGTCTAGCCGCTGCACCCACAGCAAAGGTTCCAAGGCGGAAAAGTCATGCTGGTCCTCACTGCCTCCGGGAACCCCTTCAAATGCCCCACACCTTTTGGACCTCTCTGCTTTCATGTGGACTCCATCCTCAAAACCACCGTTTTTCACTCTCGGCAGCCTCCGGAGCAAAAAGCGCAAACGTCCAGCCGCTGCTCCCACAGCAAAGGCCCCAGCGGGGAAAAGTCATGCTGGTCCTCACTACCTACGGGAACCCCTTCAAATGCCCCACACCTTTTGGACCTCTCTGCTTTCCTGTGGACTCCATGCTCAAAACCACCGTTTTTCACTCTCAGCAGCCTCCGGAGCAAAAAACGCAAACGTCCATCCGCTGCTTCCGCAGCAAAGGCCCCAGCGGGGAAAAGCCATGCTGGTCCTCACTGCCTCCGGGAACCCCTTCAAATGCCCCACACCTTTTGGACCTCTCTGCTTTCATGTGGCCTCCATCCTCAAAACCACCGTTTTTCACTCTCGGCAGCGTCCGGAGCAAAAAACGCAAACGTCCAGCCGCTGCTCCCACAGCAAAGGCCCCAGCGGGGAAAAGTCATGCTGGTCCTCACTGCCTCCGGGAACCCCTTCAAATGCCCCACACCTTTTGGACCTCTCTGTTTTCATGTGGGCTCCATCCTCAAAACCACTGTTTTTCACTCTCAGCAATCTCCGGAGCAAAAAACGCAAACGTCCAGCCGCTGCTACCACAGCAAAGGCCCCAGCGGGGAAAAGTCATGCTGGTCCTCACTGCCTCTGGGAACCCCTTCAAATGCCCCACACCTTTTGGACCTCTCTGCTTTCCTGTGGACTCCATCCTCAAAACCACCGTTTTTCACTCTCGGCAGCCTCCAGAGCAAAAAACGCAAACGTCCAGCCGCTGCTCCCACAGCAAAGGCCCCAGCGGGGAAAAGTCATGCTGGTCCTCACTGCCTCCGGGAACCCCTTCAAATGCCCCACACCTTTTGGACCTCTCTGCTTTCCTGTGGACTCCATCCTCAAAACCACCGTTTTTCACTCTCGGCAGCCTCCGGAGCAAAAAACGCAAACGTCCAGCCGCTGCTCCCACAGCAAAGGCCCCAGCGGGGAAAAGTCATGCTGGTCCTCACTGCCTCCGGGAACCCCTTCAAATGCCCCACACCTTTTGGACCTCTCTGCTTTCCTGTGGACTCCATCCTCAAAACCACCGTTTTTCACTCTCAGCATCCGCCGGAGCAAAAAACGCAAACGTCCAGCCGCTGCTCCCACAGTAAAGGTTCCAAGGCGGAAAAGTCATGCTGGTCCTCACTGCCTCCGGGAACCCCTTCAAATGCCCCACACCTTTTGGACCTCTTTGTTTTCCTGTGGACTCCATCCTCAAAACCACCGTTTTTCACTCTCGGCAGCCTCCGGAGCAAAAAACGCAAACGTCCAGCCGCTGCTTCCACAGCAAAGGCCCCAGCGGGGAAAAGTCATGCTGGTCCTCACTGCCTCCAGGAACCCCTTCAAATGCCCCACACCTTTTGGACCTCTCTGCTTTCATGTGGACTCCATCCTCAAAACCACCGTTTTTCACTCTCGGCAGCCTCCGGAGCACAAAACGCAAACGTCCAGCCGCTGCTCCCACAGCAAAGGCCCCAGCGGGGAAAAGTCATGCTGGTCCTCACTGCCTCCGGGAACCCCTTCAAATGCCCCATACCTTTTAGACCGCTCTGCTTTCCTGTGGACTCCATCCTCAAAACCACCGTTTTTCACTCTCGGCAGCCTCCGGAGCAAAAAGCGCAAACGTCCAGCCGCTGCTCCCACAGCAAAGGCCCCAGCGGGGAAAAGTCATGCTGGTCCTCACTACCTACGGGAACCCCTTCAAATGCCCCACACCTTTTGGACCTCTCTGCTTTCCTGTGGACTCCATGCTCAAAACCACCGTTTTTCACTCTCAGCAGCCTCCGGAGCAAAAAACGCAAACGTCCAGCCGCTGCTTCCACAGCAAAGGCCCCAGCGGGGAAAAGCCATGCTGGTCCTCACTGCCTCCAGGAACCCCTTCAAATGCCCCACACCTTTTGGACCTCTCTGCTTTCATGTGGCCTCCATCCTCAAAACCACCGTTTTTCACTCTCGGCAGCGTCCGGAGCAAAAAACGCAAACGTCCAGCCGCTGGTCCCACAGCAAAGGCCCCAGCGGGGAAAAGTCATGCTGGTCCTCACTGCCTCCGGGAACCCCTTCAAATGCCCCACACCTTTTGGACCTCTCTGTTTTCATGTGGGCTCCATCCTCAAAACCACCGTTTTTCACTCTCAGCAGTCTCCGGAGCAAAAAACGCAAACGTCCAGCCGCTGCTCCCACAGCAAAGGCCCCAGCGGGGAAAAGTCATGCTGGTCCTCACTGCCTCCGGGAACCCCTTCAAATGCCCAGCACCTTTTGGACCTCTCTGCTTTCCTGTGGACTCCATCCTCAAAACCACCGTTTTTAACCCTTGGCAGCCTCCGGAGCAAAAAGCGCAAACGTCCAGCCGCTCCTCCCACAGCAAAGGCCCCAGCGGGGAAAAGTCATGCTGGTCCTCACTGCCTCTTGGAACCCCTTCAAATGCCCCACACTTTTTGGACCTCTCTGCTTTTCTGTGGACTCCATCCTCAAAACCACCGTTTTTAACCCTGGGTAGTCTCTGTACCAAAAAACGCAAACGTCCAGCCGCTGCTCCCATAGCAAAGGTTCCAAGACGGAAAAGTCATGCTGGTCCTCACTGCCTCCGGGAACCCCTTCAAATGCCCCACACCTTTTGGACCTCTCTGCTTTCCTGTGGACTCCATCCTCAAAACCACTGTTTTTCACTCTCGGCAGCGTCCGGAGCCAAAACCGCAAACGTCCAGCCGCTGCTCCCACAGCAAAGGCCCCAGCGGTGAAAAGTCATGCTGGTCCTCACTGCCTCCGGGAACCCCTTCATATGCCCCACACCTTTCGGACCTCTCTGCTTTCCTGAGGACTCTAACCTCAAAACCACCGTTTTTCAATCTTGGCAGCCTCCGGAGCAAAAAACGCAAACGTCCAGCCGCTGCTCCCACAGCAAAGGCCCCAGCGGGGAAAAGTCATGCTGGTCCTCACTGCCTCCAGGAACCCCTTCAAATGCCCCACTCCTTTTGGACCTCTCTGTTTTCCTGTGGACTCCATCCTCAAAACCACCGTTTTTAACCCTCGGTAGTCTCTGTACCAAAAAACGTAAAACGTCTAGCCGCTGCACCCACAGCAAAGGTTCCAAGGCGGAAAAGTCATGCTGGTCCTCACTGCCTCCGGGAACCCCTTCAAATGCCCCACACCTTTTGGACCTCTCTGCTTTCATGTGGACTCCATCCTCAAAACCACCATTTTTCACTCTCGGCAGCCTCCGGAGCAAAAAGCGCAAACGTCCAGCCGCTGCTCCCACAGCAAAGGCCCCAGCGGGGAAGTCATGCTGGTCCTCACTGCCTCCGGGAACCCCTTCAAATGCCCCACACCTTTTGGACCTCTCTGTTTTCATGTGGGCTCCATCCTCAAAACCACTGTTTTTCACTCTCAGCAGTCTCCGGAGCAAAAAGCGCAAACGTCCAGCCGCTGCTCCCACAGCAAAGGCCCCAGCGGGGAAAAGTCATGCTGGTCCTCACTGCCTCCGGGAACCCCTTCAAATGCCCCACACCTTTTGGACCTCTCTGCTTTCTTGTGGACTCCATCCTCAAAACCACCGTTTTTCACTCTCGGCAGCGTCCGGAGCAAAAAACGCAAACGTCCAGCCGCTGCTCCCACAGCAAAGGCCCCAGCGGGGAAAAGTCATGCTGGTCCTCACTGCCTGCGGGAACCCCTTAAAATGCCCCATACCTTTTAGACCTCTCTGCTTTCCTGTGGACTCCATCCTCAAAACCACCGTTTTTAACCCTTGGCAGCCTCCGGAGCAAAAAGCGCAAACGTCCAGCCGCTGCTCCCACAGCAAAGGCCCCAGCGGGGAAAAGTCATGCTGGTCCTCACTGCCTCTTGGAACCCCTTCAAATGCCCCACACTTTTTGGACCTCTCTGCTTTCCTGTGGACTCCATCCTCAAAACCACCGTTTTTAACCCTCGGTAGTCTCTGTACCAAAAAACGCAAACGTCCAGCCGCTGCTCCCATAGCAAAGGTTCCAAGACGGAAAAGTCATGCTGGTCCTCACTGCCTCCGGGAACCCCTTCAAATGCCCCACACCTTTTGGACCTCTCTGCTTTCCTGTGGACTCCATCCTCAAAACCACCGTTTTTCACTCTCGGCAGCGTCCGGAGCCAAAACCGCAAACGTCCAGCCGCTGCTCCCACAGCAAAGGCCCCAGCGGGGAAAAGTCATGCTGGTCCTCACTGCCTCCGGGAACCCCTTCATATGCCCCACACCTTTCGGACCTCTCTGCTTTCCTGAGGACTCTAACCTCAAAACCACCGTTTTTCAATCTTGGCAGCCTCAGGAGCAAAAAACGCAAACGTCCAGCCGCTGCTCCCACAGCAAAGGCCCCAGCGGGGAAAAGTCATGCTGGTCCTCACTGCCTCCGGGAACCCCTTCAAATGCCCCACTCCTTTTGGACCTCTCTGTTTTCCTGTGGACTCCATCCTCAAAACCACCGTTTTTAACCCTCGGTAGTCTCTGTACCAAAAAACGCAAACGTCTAGCCGCTGCACCCACAGCAAAGGTTCCAAGGCGGAAAAGTCATGCTGGTCCTCACTGCCTCCGGGAACCCCTTCAAATGCCCCACACCTTTTGGACCTCTCTGCTTTCATGTGGACTCCATCCTCAAAACCACCATTTTTCACTCTCGGCAGCCTCCGGAGCAAAAAGCGCAAACGTCCAGCCGCTGCTCCCACAGCAAAGGCCCCAGCGGGGAAAAGTCATGCTGGTCCTCACTACCTACGGGAACCCCTTCAAATGCCCCACACCTTTTGGACCTCTCTGTTTTCATGTGGGCTCCATCCTCAAAACCACTGTTTTTCACTCTCAGCAGTCTCCGGAGCAAAAAACGCAAAAGTCCAGCCGCTGCTACCACAGCAAAGGCCCCAGCGGGGAAAAGTCATGCTGGTCCTCACTGCCTCCGGGAACCCCTTCAAATGCCCCACACCTTTTGGACCTCTCTGCTTTCCTGTGGACTCCATCCTCAAAACAACCGTTTTTCACTCTCGGCAGCCTCCGGAGCAAAAAATGCAAACGTCCAGCTCCTTCTACCACAGCAAAGGCCCCAGCGGGGAAAAGTCATGCTGGTCCTCACTGCCTCCGGGAACCCCTTCAAATGCCCCACACCTTTTGGACCTCTCTGCTTTCCTGTGGACTCCATCCTCAAAACCACCGTTTTTCACTCTCAGCATCCGCCGGAGCAAAAAACGCAAACGTCCAGCCGCTGCTCCCACAGCAAAGGTTCCAAGGCGGAAAAGTCATGCTGGTCCTCACTGCCTCCGGGAACCCCTTCAAATGCCCCACACCTTTTGGACCTCTTTGTTTTCCTGTGGACTCCATCCTCAAAACCACCGTTTTTCACTCTCGGCAGCCTCCGGAGCAAAAACGCAAACGTCCAGCCGCTGCTTCCACAGCAAAGGCCCCAGCGGGGAAAAGTCATGCTGGTCCTCACTGCCTCCAGGAACCCCTTCAAATGCCCCACACCTTTTGGACCTCTCTGCTTTCATGTGGACTCCATCCTCAAAACCACCGTTTTTCACTCTCCGCAGCGTCCGGAGCAAAAAACGCAAACGTCCAGCCGCTGCTACCACAGCAAAGGCCCCAGCGGGGAAAAGTCATGCTGGTCCTCACTGCCTCCGGGAACCCCTTCAAATGCCCCATACCTTTTAGACCGCTCTGCTTTCCTGTGGACTCCATCCTCAAAACCACCATTTTTCACTCTCGGCAGCCTCCGGAGCAAAAAGCGCAAACGTCCAGCCGCTGCTCCCACAGCAAAGGCCCCAGCGGGGAAAAGTCATGCTGGTCCTCACTACCTACGGGAACCCCTTCAAATGCCCCACACCTTTTGGACCTCTCTGCTTTCCTGTGGACTCCATCCTCAAAACCACCGTTTTTCACTCTCGGCAGCCTCCGGAGCAAAAAACGCAAACGTCCAGCCGCTGCTCCCACAGCAAAGGCCCCAGCGGGGAAAAGTCATGCTGGTCCTCACTGCCTCCGGGAACCCCTTCAAATGCCCCACACCTTTTGGACCTCTCTGCTTTCCTGTGGACTCCATCCTCAAAACAACCGTTTTTCACTCTCGGCAGCCTCCGGAGCAAAAAATGCAAACGTCCAGCCGCTGCTCCCACAGCAAAGGCCCCAGCGGGGAAAAGTCATGCTGGTCCTCACTGCCTCCGGGAACCCCTTCAAATGCCCCACACCTTTTGGACCTCTCTGCTTTCCTGTGGACTCCATCCTCAAAACCACCGTTTTTCACTCTCAGCATCCGCCGGAGCAAAAAACGCAAACGTCCAGCCGCTGCTCCCACAGTAAAGGTTCCAAGGCGGAAAAGTCATGCTGGTCCTCACTGCCTCCGGGAACCCCTTCAAATGCCCCACACCTTTTGGACCTCTCTGCTTTCCTGTGGACTCCATCCTCAAAACCACTGTTTTTCACTCTCGGCAGCGTCCGGAGCCAAAACCGCAAACGTCCAGCCGCTGCTCCCACAGCAAAGGCCCCAGCGGGGAAAAGTCATGCTGGTCCTCACTGCCTCCGGGAACCCCTTCATATGCCCCACACCTTTCGGACCTCTCTGCTTTCCTGAGGACTCTAACCTCAAAACCACCGTTTTTCAATCTTGGCAGCCTCCGGAGCAAAAAACGCAAACGTCCAGCCGCTGCTCCCACAGCAAAGGCCCCAGCGGGGAGAAGTCATGCTGGTCCTCACTGCCTCCGGGAACCCCTTCAAATGCCCCACTCCTTTTGGACCTCTCTGCTTTCCTGTGGACTCCATCCTCAAAACCACCGTTTTTAACCCTCGGTAGTCTCTGTACCAAAAAACGCAAACGTCTAGCCGCTGCACCCACAGCAAAGGTTCCAAGGCGGAAAAGTCATGCTGGTCCTCACTGCCTCCGGGAACCCCTTCAAATGCCCCACACCTTTTGGACCTCTCTGCTTTCATGTGGACTCCATCCTCAAAACCACCGTTTTTCACTCTCGGCAGCCTCCGGAGCAAAAAGCGCAAACGTCCAGCCGCTGCTCCCACAGCAAAGGCCCCAGCGGGGAAAAGTCATGCTGGTCCTCACTACCTACGGGAACCCCTTCAAATGCCCCACACCTTTTGGACCTCTCTGCTTTCCTGTGGACTCCATGCTCAAAACCACCGTTTTTCACTCTCAGCAGCCTCCGGAGCAAAAAACGCAAACGTCCATCCGCTGCTTCCGCAGCAAAGGCCCCAGCGGGGAAAAGCCATGCTGGTCCTCACTGCCTCCGGGAACCCCTTCAAATGCCCCACACCTTTTGGACCTCTCTGCTTTCATGTGGCCTCCATCCTCAAAACCACCGTTTTTCACTCTCGGCAGCGTCCGGAGCAAAAAACGCAAACGTCCAGCCGCTGCTCCCACAGCAAAGGCCCCAGCGGGGAAAAGTCATGCTGGTCCTCACTGCCTCCGGGAACCCCTTCAAATGCCCCACACCTTTTGGACCTCTCTGTTTTCATGTGGGCTCCATCCTCAAAACCACTGTTTTTCACTCTCAGCAATCTCCGGAGCAAAAAACGCAAACGTCCAGCCGCTGCTACCACAGCAAAGGCCCCAGCGGGGAAAAGTCATGCTGGTCCTCACTGCCTCTGGGAACCCCTTCAAATGCCCCACACCTTTTGGACCTCTCTGCTTTCCTGTGGACTCCATCCTCAAAACCACCGTTTTTCACTCTCGGCAGCCTCCAGAGCAAAAAACGCAAACGTCCAGCCGCTGCTCCCACAGCAAAGGCCCCAGCGGGGAAAAGTCATGCTGGTCCTCACTGCCTCCGGGAACCCCTTCAAATGCCCCACACCTTTTGGACCTCTCTGCTTTCCTGTGGACTCCATCCTCAAAACCACCGTTTTTCACTCTCGGCAGCCTCCGGAGCAAAAAACGCAAACGTCCAGCCGCTGCTCCCACAGCAAAGGCCCCAGCGGGGAAAAGTCATGCTGGTCCTCACTGCCTCCGGGAACCCCTTCAAATGCCCCACACCTTTTGGACCTCTCTGCTTTCCTGTGGACTCCATCCTCAAAACCACCGTTTTTCACTCTCAGCATCCGCCGGAGCAAAAAACGCAAACGTCCAGCCGCTGCTCCCACAGTAAAGGTTCCAAGGCGGAAAAGTCATGCTGGTCCTCACTGCCTCCGGGAACCCCTTCAAATGCCCCACACCTTTTGGACCTCTTTGTTTTCCTGTGGACTCCATCCTCAAAACCACCGTTTTTCACTCTCGGCAGCCTCCGGAGCAAAAAACGCAAACGTCCAGCCGCTGCTTCCACAGCAAAGGCCCCAGCGGGGAAAAGTCATGCTGGTCCTCACTGCCTCCAGGAACCCCTTCAAATGCCCCACACCTTTTGGACCTCTCTGCTTTCATGTGGACTCCATCCTCAAAACCACCGTTTTTCACTCTCGGCAGCCTCCGGAGCACAAAACGCAAACGTCCAGCCGCTGCTCCCACAGCAAAGGCCCCAGCGGGGAAAAGTCATGCTGGTCCTCACTGCCTCCGGGAACCCCTTCAAATGCCCCATACCTTTTAGACCGCTCTGCTTTCCTGTGGACTCCATCCTCAAAACCACCGTTTTTCACTCTCGGCAGCCTCCGGAGCAAAAAGCGCAAACGTCCAGCCGCTGCTCCCACAGCAAAGGCCCCAGCGGGGAAAAGTCATGCTGGTCCTCACTACCTACGGGAACCCCTTCAAATGCCCCACACCTTTTGGACCTCTCTGCTTTCCTGTGGACTCCATGCTCAAAACCACCGTTTTTCACTCTCAGCAGCCTCCGGAGCAAAAAACGCAAACGTCCAGCCGCTGCTTCCACAGCAAAGGCCCCAGCGGGGAAAAGCCATGCTGGTCCTCACTGCCTCCAGGAACCCCTTCAAATGCCCCACACCTTTTGGACCTCTCTGCTTTCATGTGGCCTCCATCCTCAAAACCACCGTTTTTCACTCTCGGCAGCGTCCGGAGCAAAAAACGCAAACGTCCAGCCGCTGGTCCCACAGCAAAGGCCCCAGCGGGGAAAAGTCATGCTGGTCCTCACTGCCTCCGGGAACCCCTTCAAATGCCCCACACCTTTTGGACCTCTCTGTTTTCATGTGGGCTCCATCCTCAAAACCACCGTTTTTCACTCTCAGCAGTCTCCGGAGCAAAAAACGCAAACGTCCAGCCGCTGCTCCCACAGCAAAGGCCCCAGCGGGGAAAAGTCATGCTGGTCCTCACTGCCTCCGGGAACCCCTTCAAATGCCCAGCACCTTTTGGACCTCTCTGCTTTCCTGTGGACTCCATCCTCAAAACCACCGTTTTTAACCCTTGGCAGCCTCCGGAGCAAAAAGCGCAAACGTCCAGCCGCTCCTCCCACAGCAAAGGCCCCAGCGGGGAAAAGTCATGCTGGTCCTCACTGCCTCTTGGAACCCCTTCAAATGCCCCACACTTTTTGGACCTCTCTGCTTTTCTGTGGACTCCATCCTCAAAACCACCGTTTTTAACCCTGGGTAGTCTCTGTACCAAAAAACGCAAACGTCCAGCCGCTGCTCCCATAGCAAAGGTTCCAAGACGGAAAAGTCATGCTGGTCCTCACTGCCTCCGGGAACCCCTTCAAATGCCCCACACCTTTTGGACCTCTCTGCTTTCCTGTGGACTCCATCCTCAAAACCACTGTCTTTCACTCTCGGCAGCGTCCGGAGCCAAAACCGCAAACGTCCAGCCGCTGCTCCCACAGCAAAGGCCCCAGCGGTGAAAAGTCATGCTGGTCCTCACTGCCTCCGGGAACCCCTTCATATGCCCCACACCTTTCGGACCTCTCTGCTTTCCTGAGGACTCTAACCTCAAAACCACCGTTTTTCAATCTTGGCAGCCTCCGGAGCAAAAAACGCAAACGTCCAGCCGCTGCTCCCACAGCAAAGGCCCCAGCGGGGAAAAGTCATGCTGGTCCTCACTGCCTCCAGGAACCCCTTCAAATGCCCCACTCCTTTTGGACCTCTCTGTTTTCCTGTGGACTCCATCCTCAAAACCACCGTTTTTAACCCTCGGTAGTCTCTGTACCAAAAAACGTAAAACGTCTAGCCGCTGCACCCACAGCAAAGGTTCCAAGGCGGAAAAGTCATGCTGGTCCTCACTGCCTCCGGGAACCCCTTCAAATGCCCCACACCTTTTGGACCTCTCTGCTTTCATGTGGACTCCATCCTCAAAACCACCATTTTTCACTCTCGGCAGCCTCCGGAGCAAAAAGCGCAAACGTCCAGCCGCTGCTCCCACAGCAAAGGCCCCAGCGGGGAAGTCATGCTGGTCCTCACTGCCTCCGGGAACCCCTTCAAATGCCCCACACCTTTTGGACCTCTCTGTTTTCATGTGGGCTCCATCCTCAAAACCACTGTTTTTCACTCTCAGCAGTCTCCGGAGCAAAAAGCGCAAACGTCCAGCCGCTGCTCCCACAGCAAAGGCCCCAGCGGGGAAAAGTCATGCTGGTCCTCACTGCCTCCGGGAACCCCTTCAAATGCCCCACACCTTTTGGACCTCTCTGCTTTCTTGTGGACTCCATCCTCAAAACCACCGTTTTTCACTCTCGGCAGCGTCCGGAGCAAAAAACGCAAACGTCCAGCCGCTGCTCCCACAGCAAAGGCCCCAGCGGGGAAAAGTCATGCTGGTCCTCACTGCCTGCGGGAACCCCTTAAAATGCCCCATACCTTTTAGACCTCTCTGCTTTCCTGTGGACTCCATCCTCAAAACCACCGTTTTTAACCCTTGGCAGCCTCCGGAGCAAAAAGCGCAAACGTCCAGCCGCTGCTCCCACAGCAAAGGCCCCAGCGGGGAAAAGTCATGCTGGTCCTCACTGCCTCTTGGAACCCCTTCAAATGCCCCACACTTTTTGGACCTCTCTGCTTTCCTGTGGACTCCATCCTCAAAACCACCGTTTTTAACCCTCGGTAGTCTCTGTACCAAAAAACGCAAACGTCCAGCCGCTGCTCCCATAGCAAAGGTTCCAAGACGGAAAAGTCATGCTGGTCCTCACTGCCTCCGGGAACCCCTTCAAATGCCCCACACCTTTTGGACCTCTCTGCTTTCCTGTGGACTCCATCCTCAAAACCACCGTTTTTCACTCTCGGCAGCGTCCGGAGCCAAAACCGCAAACGTCCAGCCGCTGCTCCCACAGCAAAGGCCCCAGCGGGGAAAAGTCATGCTGGTCCTCACTGCCTCCGGGAACCCCTTCATATGCCCCACACCTTTCGGACCTCTCTGCTTTCCTGAGGACTCTAACCTCAAAACCACCGTTTTTCAATCTTGGCAGCCTCAGGAGCAAAAAACGCAAACGTCCAGCCGCTGCTCCCACAGCAAAGGCCCCAGCGGGGAAAAGTCATGCTGGTCCTCACTGCCTCCGGGAACCCCTTCAAATGCCCCACTCCTTTTGGACCTCTCTGTTTTCCTGTGGACTCCATCCTCAAAACCACCGTTTTTAACCCTCGGTAGTCTCTGTACCAAAAAACGCAAACGTCTAGCCGCTGCACCCACAGCAAAGGTTCCAAGGCGGAAAAGTCATGCTGGTCCTCACTGCCTCCGGGAACCCCTTCAAATGCCCCACACCTTTTGGACCTCTCTGCTTTCATGTGGACTCCATCCTCAAAACCACCATTTTTCACTCTCGGCAGCCTCCGGAGCAAAAAGCGCAAACGTCCAGCCGCTGCTCCCACAGCAAAGGCCCCAGCGGGGAAAAGTCATGCTGGTCCTCACTACCTACGGGAACCCCTTCAAATGCCCCACACCTTTTGGACCTCTCTGTTTTCATGTGGGCTCCATCCTCAAAACCACTGTTTTTCACTCTCAGCAGTCTCCGGAGCAAAAAACGCAAAAGTCCAGCCGCTGCTACCACAGCAAAGGCCCCAGCGGGGAAAAGTCATGCTGGTCCTCACTGCCTCCGGGAACCCCTTCAAATGCCCCACACCTTTTGGACCTCTCTGCTTTCCTGTGGACTCCATCCTCAAAACAACCGTTTTTCACTCTCGGCAGCCTCCGGAGCAAAAAATGCAAACGTCCAGCTCCTTCTACCACAGCAAAGGCCCCAGCGGGGAAAAGTCATGCTGGTCCTCACTGCCTCCGGGAACCCCTTCAAATGCCCCACACCTTTTGGACCTCTCTGCTTTCCTGTGGACTCCATCCTCAAAACCACCGTTTTTCACTCTCAGCATCCGCCGGAGCAAAAAACGCAAACGTCCAGCCGCTGCTCCCACAGCAAAGGTTCCAAGGCGGAAAAGTCATGCTGGTCCTCACTGCCTCCGGGAACCCCTTCAAATGCCCCACACCTTTTGGACCTCTTTGTTTTCCTGTGGACTCCATCCTCAAAACCACCGTTTTTCACTCTCGGCAGCCTCCGGAGCAAAAACGCAAACGTCCAGCCGCTGCTTCCACAGCAAAGGCCCCAGCGGGGAAAAGTCATGCTGGTCCTCACTGCCTCCAGGAACCCCTTCAAATGCCCCACACCTTTTGGACCTCTCTGCTTTCATGTGGACTCCATCCTCAAAACCACCGTTTTTCACTCTCCGCAGCGTCCGGAGCAAAAAACGCAAACGTCCAGCCGCTGCTACCACAGCAAAGGCCCCAGCGGGGAAAAGTCATGCTGGTCCTCACTGCCTCCGGGAACCCCTTCAAATGCCCCATACCTTTTAGACCGCTCTGCTTTCCTGTGGACTCCATCCTCAAAACCACCATTTTTCACTCTCGGCAGCCTCCGGAGCAAAAAGCGCAAACGTCCAGCCGCTGCTCCCACAGCAAAGGCCCCAGCGGGGAAAAGTCATGCTGGTCCTCACTACCTACGGGAACCCCTTCAAATGCCCCACACCTTTTGGACCTCTCTGCTTTCCTGTGGACTCCATCCTCAAAACCACCGTTTTTCACTCTCGGCAGCCTCCGGAGCAAAAAACGCAAACGTCCAGCCGCTGCTCCCACAGCAAAGGCCCCAGCGGGGAAAAGTCATGCTGGTCCTCACTGCCTCCGGGAACCCCTTCAAATGCCCCACACCTTTTGGACCTCTCTGCTTTCCTGTGGACTCCATCCTCAAAACAACCGTTTTTCACTCTCGGCAGCCTCCGGAGCAAAAAATGCAAACGTCCAGCTCCTTCTACCACAGCAAAGGCCCCAGCGGGGAAAAGTCATGCTGGTCCTCACTGCCTCCGGGAACCCCTTCAAATGCCCCACACCTTTTGGACCTCTCTGCTTTCCTGTGGACTCCATCCTCAAAACCACCGTTTTTCACTCTCAGCATTCGCCGGAGCAAAAAACGCAAACGTCCAGCCGCTGCTCCCACAGCAAAGGTTCCAAGGCGGAAAAGTCATGCTGGTCCTCACTGCCTCCGGGAACCCCTTCAAATGCCCCACACCTTTTGGACCTCTCTGCTTTCCTGTGGACTCCATCCTCAAAAACACCGTTTTTCACTCTCGGCAGCCTCCGGAGCAAAAAACGCAAACGTCCAGCCGCTGCTTCCACAGCAAAGGCCCCAGCGGGGAAAAGTCATGCTGGTCCTCACTGCCTCCAGGAACCCCTTCAAATGCCCCACACCTTTTGGACCTCTCTGCTTTCATGTGGACTCCATCCTCAAAACCACCGTTTTTCACTCTCCGCAGCGTCCGGAGCAAAAAACGCAAACGTCCAGCCGCTGCTCCCAGAGCAAAGGCCCCAGCGGGGAAAAGTCATGCTGGTCCTCACTGCCTCCGGGAACCCCTTCAAATGCCCCATACCTTTTAGACCGCTCTGCTTTCCTGTGGACTCCATCCTCAAAACCACCATTTTTCACTCTCGGCAGCGTCCGGAGCAAAAAGCGCAAACGTCCAGCCGCTGCTCCCACAGCAAAGGCCCCAGCGGGGAAAAGTCATGCTGGTCCTCACTACCTACGGGAACCCCTTCAAATGCCCCACACCTTTTGGACCTCTCTGCTTTCCTGTGGACTCCATCCTCAAAACCACCGTTTTTCACTCTCGGCAGCCTCCGGAGCAAAAAACGCAAACGTCTAGCCGCTGCACCCACAGCAAAGGTTCCAAGGCGGAAAAGTCATGCTGGTCCTCACTGCCTCCGGGAACCCCTTCAAATGCCCCACACCTTTTGGACCTCTCTGCTTTCCTGTGGATTCCATCCTCAAAACCACCATTTTTCACTCTCGGCAGCCTCCGGAGCAAAAAGCGCAAACGTCCAGCCGCTGCTCCCACAGCAAAGGCCCCAGCGGGGAAAAGTCATGCTGGTCCTCACTACCTACGGGAACCCCTTCAAATGCCCCACACCTTTTGGACCTCTCTGTTTTCATGTGGGCTCCATCCTCAAAACCACTGTTTTTCACTCTCAGCAGTCTCCGGAGCAAAAAACGCAAAAGTCCAGCCGCTGCTCCCACAGCAAAGGCCCCAGCGGGGAAAAGTCATGCTGGTCCTCACTGCCTCTGGGAACCCCTTCAAATGCCCCACACCTTTTGGACCTCTCTGCTTTCCTGTGGACTCCATCCTCAAAACAACCGTTTTTCACTCTCGGCAGCCTCCGGAGCAAAAAATGCAAACGTCCAGCTGCTTCTACCACAGCAAAGGCCCCAGCGAGGAAAAGTCATGCTGGTCCTCACTGCCTCCGGGAACCCCTTCAAATGCCCCACACCTTTTGGACCTCTCTGCTTTCCTGTGGACTCCATCCTCAAAACCACCGTTTTTCACTCTCAGCATCCGCCGGAGCAAAAAACGCAAACGTCCAGCCGCTGCTCCCACAGCAAAGGTTCCAAGGCGGAAAAGTCATGCTGGTCCTCACTGCCTCCGGGAACCCCTTCAAATGCCCCACACCTTTTGGACCTCTTTGTTTTCCTGTGGACTCCATCCTCAAAACCACCGTTTTTCACTCTCGGCAGCCTCCGGAGCAAAAAACGCAAACGTCCAGCCGCTGCTTCCACAGCAAAGGCCCCAGCGGGGAAAAGTCATGCTGGTCCTCACTGCCTCCAGGAACCCCTTCAAATGCCCCACACCTTTTGGACCTCTCTGCTTTCCTGTGGCCTCCATCCTCAAAACCACTGTTTTTCACTCTCAGCAGTCTCCGGAGCAAAAAACGCAAAAGTCCAGCCGCTGCTACCACAGCAAAGGCCCCAGCGGGGAAAAGTCATGCTGGTCCTCACTGCCTCTGGGAACCCCTTCAAATGCCCCACACCTTTTGGACCTCTCTGCTTTCCTGTGGACTCCATCCTCAAAACCACCGTTTTTCACTCTCGGCAGCCTCCGGAGCAAAAAACGCAAACGTCCAGCCGCTGCTCCCACAGCAAAGGCCCCAGCGGGGAAAAGTCATGCTGGTCCTCACTGCCTCCGGGAACCCCTTCAAATGCCCCACACCTTTTGGACCTCTCTGCTTTCCTGTGGACTCCATCAACAAAACAACCGTTTTTCACTCTCGGCAGCCTCCGGAGCAAAAAATGCAAACGTCCAGCTCCTTCTACCACAGCAAAGGCCCCAGCGGGGAAAAGTCATGCTGGTCCTCACTGCCTCCGGGAACCCCTTCAAATGCCCCACACCTTTTGGACCTCTCTGCTTTCCTGTGGACTCCATCCTCAAAACCACCGTTTTTCACTCTCAGCATCCGCCGGAGCAAAAAACGCAAACGTCCAGCCGCTGCTCCCACAGCAAAGGTTCCAAGGCGGAAAAGTCATGCTGGTCCTCACTGCCTCCGGGAACCCCTTCAAATGCCCCACACCTTTTGGACCTCTTTGTTTTCCTGTGGACTCCATCCTCAAAACCACCGTTTTTCACTCTCGGCAGCCTCCGGAGCAAAAACGCAAACGTCCAGCCGCTGCTTCCACAGCAAAGGCCCCAGCGGGGAAAAGTCATGCTGGTCCTCACTGCCTCCAGGAACCCCTTCAAATGCCCCACACCTTTTGGACCTCTCTGCTTTCATGTGGACTCCATCCTCAAAACCACCGTTTTTCACTCTCCGCAGCGTCCGGAGCAAAAAACGCAAACGTCCAGCCGCTGCTACCACAGCAAAGGCCCCAGCGGGGAAAAGTCATGCTGGTCCTCACTGCCTCCGGGAACCCCTTCAAATGCCCCATACCTTTTAGACCGCTCTGCTTTCCTGTGGACTCCATCCTCAAAACCACCATTTTTCACTCTCGGCAGCCTCCGGAGCAAAAAGCGCAAACGTCCAGCCGCTGCTCCCACAGCAAAGGCCCCAGCGGGGAAAAGTCATGCTGGTCCTCACTACCTACGGGAACCCCTTCAAATGCCCCACACCTTTTGGACCTCTCTGCTTTCCTGTGGACTCCATCCTCAAAACCACCGTTTTTCACTCTCGGCAGCCTCCGGAGCAAAAAACGCAAACGTCCAGCCGCTGCTCCCACAGCAAAGGCCCCAGCGGGGAAAAGTCATGCTGGTCCTCACTGCCTCCGGGAACCCCTTCAAATGCCCCACACCTTTTGGACCTCTCTGCTTTCCTGTGGACTCCATCCTCAAAACAACCGTTTTTCACTCTCGGCAGCCTCCGGAGCAAAAAATGCAAACGTCCAGCTCCTTCTACCACAGCAAAGGCCCCAGCGGGGAAAAGTCATGCTGGTCCTCACTGCCTCCGGGAACCCCTTCAAATGCCCCACACCTTTTGGACCTCTCTGCTTTCCTGTGGACTCCATCCTCAAAACCACCGTTTTTCACTCTCAGCATTCGCCGGAGCAAAAAACGCAAACGTCCAGCCGCTGCTCCCACAGCAAAGGTTCCAAGGCGGAAAAGTCATGCTGGTCCTCACTGCCTCCGGGAACCCCTTCAAATGCCCCACACCTTTTGGACCTCTTTGTTTTCCTGTGGACTCCATCCTCAAAAACACCGTTTTTCACTCTCGGCAGCCTCCGGAGCAAAAAACGCAAACGTCCAGCCGCTGCTTCCACAGCAAAGGCCCCAGCGGGGAAAAGTCATGCTGGTCCTCACTGCCTCCAGGAACCCCTTCAAATGCCCCACACCTTTTGGACCTCTCTGCTTTCATGTGGAATCCATCCTCAAAACCACCGTTTTTCACTCTCCGCAGCGTCCGGAGCAAAAAACGCAAACGTCCAGCCGCTGCTCCCAGAGCAAAGGCCCCAGCGGGGAAAAGTCATGCTGGTCCTCACTGCCTCCGGGAACCCCTTCAAATGCCCCATACCTTTTAGACCGCTCTGCTTTCCTGTGGACTCCATCCTCAAAACCACCATTTTTCACTCTCGGCAGCGTCCGGAGCAAAAAGCGCAAACGTCCAGCCGCTGCTCCCACAGCAAAGGCCCCAGCGGGGAAAAGTCATGCTGGTCCTCACTACCTACGGGAACCCCTTCAAATGCCCCACACCTTTTAGACCTCTCTGCTTTCCTGTGGACTCCATCCTCAAAACCACCGTTTTTCACTCTCGGCAGCCTCCGGAGCAAAAAACGCAAACGTCTAGCCGCTGCACCCACAGCAAAGGTTCCAAGGCGGAAAAGTCATGCTGGTCCTCACTGCCTCCGGGAACCCCTTCAAATGCCCCACACCTTTTGGACCTCTCTGCTTTCCTGTGGATTCCATCCTCAAAACCACCATTTTTCACTCTCGGCAGCCTCCGGAGCAAAAAGCGCAAACGTCCAGCCGCTGCTCCCACAGCAAAGGCCCCAGCGGGGAAAAGTCATGCTGGTCCTCACTACCTACGGGAACCCCTTCAAATGCCCCACACCTTTTGGACCTCTCTGTTTTCATGTGGGCTCCATCCTCAAAACCACTGTTTTTCACTCTCAGCAGTCTCCGGAGCAAAAAACGCAAAAGTCCAGCCGCTGCTACCACAGCAAAGGCCCCAGCGGGGAAAAGTCATGCTGGTCCTCACTGCCTCTGGGAACCCCTTCAAATGCCCCACACCTTTTGGACCTCTCTGCTTTCCTGTGGACTCCATCCTCAAAACAACCGTTTTTCACTCTCGGCAGCCTCCGGAGCAAAAAATGCAAACGTCCAGCTGCTTCTACCACAGCAAAGGCCCCAGCGAGGAAAAGTCATGCTGGTCCTCACTGCCTCCGGGAACCCCTTCAAATGCCCCACACCTTTTGGACCTCTCTGCTTTCCTGTGGACTCCATCCTCAAAACCACCGTTTTTCACTCTCAGCATCCGCCGGAGCAAAAAACGCAAACGTCCAGCCGCTGCTCCCACAGCAAAGGTTCCAAGGCGGAAAAGTCATGCTGGTCCTCACTGCCTCCGGGAACCCCTTCAAATGCCCCACACCTTTTGGACCTCTTTGTTTTCCTGTGGACTCCATCCTCAAAACCACCGTTTTTCACTCTCGGCAGCCTCCGGAGCAAAAAACGCAAACGTCCAGCCGCTGCTTCCACAGCAAAGGCCCCAGCGGGGAAAAGTCATGCTGGTCCTCACTGCCTCCAGGAACCCCTTCAAATGCCCCACACCTTTTGGACCTCTCTGCTTTCCTGTGGCCTCCATCCTCAAAACCACCGTTTTTCACTCTCCGCAGCGTCCGGAGCAAAAAACGCAAACGTCCAGCCGCTGCTCCCACAGCAAAGGCCCCAGCGGGGAAAAGTCATGCTGGTCCTCACTGCCTCCGGGAACCCCTTCAAATGCCCCATACCTTTTAGACCGCTCTGCTTTCCTGTGGACTCCATCCTCAAAACCACCATTTTTCACTCTCGGCAGCCTCCGGAGCAAAAAGCGCAAACGTCCAGCCGCTGCTCCCACAGCAAAGGCCCCAGCGGGGAAAAGTCATGCTGGTCCTCACTACCTACGGGAACCCCTTCAAATGCCCCACAAATTTTGGACCTCTCTGCTTTCCTGTGGACTCCATCCTCAAAACCACTGTTTTTCACTCTCGGCAGCCTCCGGAGCAAAAAACGCAAACGTCCAGCCGCTGCTTCCACAGCAAAGGCCCCAGCGGGGAAAAGTCATGCTGGTCCTCACTGCCTCCAGGAACCCCTTCAAATGCCCCACACCTTTTGGACCTCTCTGCTTTCCTGTGGACTCCATCCTCAAAACCACCGTTTTTCACTCTCAGCATCCGCCGGAGCAAAAAACGCAAACGTCCAGCCGCTGCTCCCACAGCAAAGGTTCCAAGGCGGAAAAGTCATGCTGGTCCTCACTGCCTCCGGGAACCCCTTCAAATGCCCCACACCTTTTGGACCTCTTTGTTTTCCTGTGGACTCCATCCTCAAAACCACCGTTTTTCACTCTCGGCAGCCTCCGGAGCAAAAAACGCAAACGTCCAGCCGCTGCTCCCACAGCAAAGGCCCCAGCGGGGAAAAGTCATGCTGGTCCTCACTGCCTCCAGGAACCCCTTCAAATGCCCCACACCTTTTGGACCTCTCTGCTTTCCTGTGGCCTCCATCCTCAAAACCACCGTTTTTCACTCTCGGCAGCGTCCGGAGCAAAAAACGCAAACGTCCAGCCGCTGCTCCCACAGCAAAGGCCCCAGCGGGGAAAAGTCATGCTGGTCCTCACTGCCTCCAGGAACCCCTTCAAATGCCCCACACCTTTTGGACCTCTCTGCTTTCATGTGGACTCCATCCTCAAAACAACCGTTTTTCACTCTCGGCAGCCTCCGGAGCAAAAAACGCAAACGTCCAGCCGCTGCTCCCACAGCAAAGGCCCCAACGGGGAAAAGTCATGCTGGTCCTCACTGCCTCCGGGAACCCCTTCAAATGCCCCATACCTTTTAGACCTCTCTGCTTTCCTGTGGACTCCATCCTCAAAACCACCGTTTTCAACCCTTGGCAGCCTCCGGAGCAAAAAGCGCAAACGTCCAGCCGCTGCTCCCACAGCAAAGGCCCCAGCGGGGAAAAGTCATGGTGGTCCTCACTGCCTCTTGGAACCCCTTCAAATGCCCCACACTTTTTGGACCTCTCTGCTTTCCTGTGGACTCCATCCTCAAAACCACCGTTTTTAACCCTCGGTAGTCTCTGTACCAAAAAACGCAAACGTCCAGCCGCTGCTCCCACAGCAAAGGTTCCAAGACGGAAAAGTCATGCTGGTCCTCACTGCCTCCGGGAACCCCTTCAAATGCCCCACACCTTTTGGACCTCTCTGCTTTCCTGTGGACTCCATCCTCAAAACCACCATTTTTCACTCTCGGCAGCGTCCGGAGCCAAAACAGCAAACGTCCAGCCGCTGCTTCCACAGCAAAGGCCCCAGCGGGGAAAAGTCATGCTGGTCCTCACTGCCTCCGGGAACCCCTTCAAATGCCCCACACCTTTTGGACCTCTCTGCTTTCCTGAGGACTCTAACCTCAAAACCACCGTTTTTCACTCTCGGCAGCCTCCGGAGCAAAAAACGCAAACGTCCAGCCGCTGCTCCCACAGCAAAGGCCCCAGCGGGGAAAAGTCATGCTGGTCCTCACTGCCTCCGGGAAGCCCTTCAAATGCCCCACACCTTTTGGACCTCTCTGCTTTCCTGTGGACTCCATCCTCAAAACCACCGTTTTTCACTCTCGGCAGCCTCCGGAGCAAAAAACGCAAACGTCCAGCCGCTGCTCCCACAGCAAAGGCCCCAGCGGGGAAAAGTCATGCTGGTCCTCACTGCCTCCGGGAACCCCTTCAAATGCCCCACACCTTTTGGACCTCTCTGCTTTCCTGTGGACTCCATCCTCAAAACCACCGTTTTTCACTCTCGGCAGCCTCCGGAGCAAAAAACGCAAACGTCCAGCCGCTGCTCCCACAGCAAAGGTTCCAAGGCGGAAAAGTCATGCTGGTCCTCACTGCCTCCGGGAACCCCTTCAAATGCCCCACACCTTTTGGACCTCTCTGCTTTCCTGTGGACTCCATCCTCAAAACCACCGTTTTTCACTCTCGGCAGCCTCCGGAGCAAAAAACGCAAACGTCCAGCCGCTGCTTCCACAGCAAAGGCCCCAGCTGGGAAAAGTCATGCTGGTCCTCACTGCCTCCGGGAACCCCTTCAAATGCCCCACACCTTTTGGACCTCTCTGCTTTCCTGTGGACTCCATCCTCAAAACCACCGTTTTTCACTCTCGGCAGCCTCCGGAGCAAAAAACGCAAACGTCCAGCCGCTGCTTCCACAGCAAAGGCCCCAGCGGGGAAAAGTCATGCTGGTCCTCACTGCCTCCAGGAACCCCTTCAAATGCCCCACACCTTTTGGACCTCTCTGCTTTCCTGTGGACTCCATCCTCAAAACCACCGTTTTTCACTCTCGGCAGCGTCCGGAGCAAAAAACGCAAACGTCCAGCCGCTGCTCCCACAGCAAAGGCCCCAGCGGGTAAAAGTCATGCTGGTCCTCACTGCCTCCGGGAACCCCTTCAAATGCCCCACACCTTTTAGACCTCTCTGCTTTCCTGTCGACTCCATCCTCAAAACCACCATTTTTCACTCTCGGCAGCCTCCGGAGCAAAAAGCGCAAACGTCCAGCCGCTGCTCCCACAGCAAAGGCCCCAGCGGGGAAAAGTCATGCTGGTCCTCACTGCCTCCGGGAACCCCTTCAAATGCCCCACACGTTTTGGACCTCTCTGTTTTCCTGAGGACTCTAACCTCAAAACCACCGTTTTTCACTCTCGGCAGCCTCCGGAGCAAAAAACGCAAACGTCCAGCCGCTGCTCCCACAGCAAAGGTTCCAAGGCAGAAAAGTCATGCTGGTCCTCACTGCCTCCGGGAACCCCTTCAAATGCCCCACACCTTTTGGACCTCTCTGCTTTCCTGTGGACTCCATCCTCAAAACCACTGTTTTTCACTCTCGGCAGCCTCCGGATCATAAAACGCAAAAGTCCAGCCGCTGCTCCCACAGCAAAGGCCCCAGCGGGGAAAAGTCATGCTGGTCCTCACTGCCTCCGGGAACCCCTTCAAATGCCCCACACCTTTTAGACCTCTCTGCTTTCCTGTGGACTCCATCCTCAAAACCACCATTTTTCACTCTCGGCAGCCTCCGGAGCAAAAAACGCAAACGTCCAGCCGCTGCTCCCACAGCAAAGGCCCCAGCGGGGAAAAGTCATGCTGGTCCTCACTGCCTCCGGGAACCCCTTCAAATGCCCCACACCTGTTTGACCTCTCTGCTTTCCTGTGGACTCCATCCTCAAAACCACCGTTTTTCACTCTCGGCAGCCTCTGGAGCAAAAAACGCAAACGTCCAGCCGCTGCTTCCACAGCAAAGGCCCCAGCGGGGAAAAGTCATGCTGGTCCTCACTGCCTCCAGGAACCCCTTCAAATGCCCCACACCTTTTGGACCTCTCTGCTTTCATGTGGACTCCATCCTCAAAACCACCGTTTTTCACTCTCGGCAGCGTCCGGAGCAAAAAACGCAAACGTCCAGCCGCTGCTCCCACAGCAAAGGCCCCAGCGGGGAAAAGTCATGCTGGTCCTCACTGCCTACGGGAACCCCTTCAAATGCCCCACACCTTTTAGACCTCTCTGCTTTCCTGTGGACTCCATCCTCAAAATCAACATTTTTCACTCTCGGCAGCCTCCGGAGCAAAAAGCGCAAACGTCCAGCCGCTGCTCCCACAGCAAAGGCCCCAGCGGGGAAAAGTCATGCTGGTCCTCACTACCTACGGGAACCCCTTCAAATGCCCCACACCTTTTGGACCTCTCTGCTTTCATGTGGACTCCATCCTCAAAACCACCGTTTTTCACTCTCGGCAGCGTCCGGAGCAAAAAACGCAAACGTCCAGCCGCTGCTCCCATAGCAAAGGTTCCAAGACGGAAAAGTCATGCTGGTCCTCACTGCCTCCGGGAACCCCTTCAAATGCCCCACACCTTTTGGACTTCTCTGCTTTCCTGTGGACTCCATCCTCAAAACCACCGTTTTTAACCCTCGGCAGCCTCCGGAGCAAAAAGTGCAAACGTCCAGCCGCTGCTCCCACAGCAAAGGCCCCAGCGGGGAAAAGTCATGCTGGTCATCACTACCTCCGGGAACCCCTTCAAATGCCCCACACCTTTTGGACCTCTCTGCTTTCCTGTGGACTCCATCCTCAAAACCACCGTTTTTCACTCTCGGCAGCCTCCGGAGCAAAAAACGCAAACGTCCAGCCGCTGCTTCCACAGCAAAGGCCCCAGCGGGGAAAAGTCATGCTGGTCCTCACTGCCTCCAGGAACCCCTTCAAATGCCCCACACCTTTTGGACCTCTCTGCTTTCATGTGGAATCCATCCTCAAAACCACCGTTTTTCACTCTCGGCAGCCTCCGGAGCAAAAAACGCAAACGTCTAGCCGCTGCTCCCACAGCAAAGGCCCCAGCGGGGAAAAGTCATGCTGGTCCTCACTGCCTCCGGGAACCCCTTCAAATGCCCCACACCTTTTAGACCTCTCTGCTTTCCTGTGGACTCCATCCTCAAAACCACCGTTTTTAACCCTCGGCAGCCTGCGGAGCAAAAAGTGCAAACGTCCAGCCGCTGCTTCCACAGCAAAGGCCCCAGCGGGGAAAAGTCATGCTGGTCCTCACTGCCTCCGGGAACCCCTTCAAATGCCCCACACCTGTTTGACCTCTCTGCTTTGCTGTGGAGTCCATCCTCAAAACCACCGTTTTTCACTCTCGGCAGCCTCCGGAGCAAAAAACGCAAACGTCCAGCCGCTGCTCCCACAGCAAAGGCCCCAGCGGGGAAAAGTCATGCTGGTCCTCACTGCCTCTTGGAACCCCTTCAAATGCCCCACACTTTTTGGACCTCTCTGCTTTCCTGTGGACTCCATCCTCAAAACCACCGTTTTTCACTCTCGGCCGCCTCCGGAGCAAAAAAACGCAAACGTCCAGCCGCTGCTCCTACAGCAAAGGCCCCAGCGGGGAAAAGTCATGCTGGTCCTCACTGCCTCCGGGAACCCCTTCAAATGCCCCACACCTTTTAGACCTCTCTGCTTTCCTGTGGACTCCATCCTCAAAACCGCCATTTTTCACTCTCGGCAGCCTCCGGAGCAAAAAGCGCAAACGTCCAGCCGCTGCTCCCACAGCAAAGGCCCCAGCGGGGAAAAGTCATGCTGGTCCTCACTGCCTCCAGGAACCCCTTCAAATGCCCCACACCTTTTGGACCTCTCTGCTTTCCTGTGGCCTCCATCCTCAAAACCACCGTTTTTCACTCTCGGCAGCCTCCGGAGCAAAAAACGCAAACGTCCAGCCGCTGCTCCCACAGCAAAGGCCCCAGCGGGGAAAAGTCATGCTGGTCCTCACTGCCTCCGGGAACCCCTTCAAATGCCCCACACCTTTTAGACCTCTCTGTTTCCTGTGGACTCCATCCTCAAAACCACCGTTTTTAACCCTTGGCAGCCTCCGGAGCAAAAAGCGCAAACGTCCAGCCGCTGCTCCCATAGCAAATGTTCCAAGACGGAAAAGTCATGCTGGTCCTCACTGCCTCCGGGAACCCCTTCAAATGCCCCACACCTTTTGGACCTCTCTGCTTTCCTGTAGACTCCATCCTCAAAACCACTGCTTTTCACTCTCGGCAGCCTCCGGAGCCAAAACCGCAAACGTCCAGCCGCTGCTCCCACAGCAAAGGCCCCAGCGGGGAAAAGTCATGCTGGTCCTCACTGCCTCCGGGAACCCCTTCATATGCCCCACACCTTTTGGACCTCTCTGCTTTCCTGAGGACTCTAACCTCAAAACCACCGTTTTTCACTCTCGGCAGCGTCCAGACCAAAAAACGCAAACGTCCAGCCGCTGCTCCCACAGCAAAGGCCCCACCGGGGAAAAGTCATGCTGGTCCTCACCGCCTCCGGGAACCCCTTCAAATGCCCCACACCTTTTGGACCTCTCTGTTTTCCTGTGGAATCCATCCTCAAAACCACCGTTTTTAACCCTCGGTAGTCTCTGTAGCAAAAAACGCAAACGTCCAGCCGCTGCTCCCACAGCAAAGGTTCCAAGGCGGAAAAGTCATGCTGGTCCTCACTGCCTCCGGGAACCCCTTCAAATGCCCCACACCTTTTGGACCTCTCTGCTTTCATGTGGACTCCATCCTCAAAACCACCGTTTTTCACTCTCGGCAGCCTCCGGAGCAAAAAACGCAAACGTCCAGCCGCTGCTTCCACAGCAAAGGCCCCAGCGGGGAAAAGTCATGCTGGTCCTCACTGCCTCCAGGAACCCCTTCAAATGCCCCACACCTTTTGGACCTCTCTGCTTTCCTGTGGACTCCATCCTCAAAACAACCGTTTTTCACTCTGGCAGCCTCCTGAGCAAAAAACGCAAACGTCCAGCCGCTGCTCCCACAGCAAAGGCCCCAGCGGGGAAAAGTCATGCTGGTCCTCACTGCCTCCGGGAACCCCTTCAAATGCCCCACACCTTTTAAACCTCTCTGCTTTCCTGTGGACTCCATCCTCAAAACCACCGTTTTTAACCCTCGGCAGCCTCCGGAGCAAAAAGTGCAAACGTCCAGCCGCTGCTCCCACAGCAAAGGCCCCAGCGGGGAAAAGTCATGCTGGTCCTCACTACCTCTGGGAACCCCTTCAAATGCCCCACACCTTTTGGACCTCTCTGCTTTCCTGTGGACTCCATCCTCAAAACCACCGTTTTTCACTCTCGGCAGCCTCCGGAGCAAAAAACGCAAACGTCCAGCCGCTGCTTCCACAGCAAAGGCCCCAGCGGGGAAAAGTCATGCTGGTCCTCACTGCCTCCAGGAACCCCTTCAAATGCCCCACACCTTTTGGACCTCTCTGCTTTCCTGTGGACTCCATCCTCAAAACAACCGTTTTTAACCCTCGGCAGCCTCCGGAGCAAAAAGCGCAAACGTCCAGCCCCTGCTCCCACAGCAAAGGCCCCAGCGGGGAAAAGTCATGCTGGTCCTCACTACCTCCGGGAACCCCTTCAAATGCCCCACACCTTTTGGACCTCTCTGCTTTCCTGTGGACTCCATCCTCAAAACCACCGTTTTTCACTCTCGGCAGCGTCCGGAGCAAAAAAAGCAAACGTCCAGCCGCTGCTCCCACAGCAAAGGCCCCAGCGGGGAAAAGTCATGCTGGTCCTCACTGCCTCCGGGAACCCCTTCAAATGCCCCACACCTTTCAGACCTCTCTGCTTTCCTGTGGACTCCATCCTCAAAACCACCGTTTTTAACCCTTGGCAGCCTCCGGAGCAAAAAGCGCAAACGTCCAGCCGCTACTCCCACAGCAAAGGCCCCAGCGGGGAAAAGTCATGCTTGTCCTCACTGCCTCCGGGAACCCCTTCAAATGCCCCACACCTTTTAGACCTCTCTGCTTTCCTGTGGACTCCATCCTCAAAACCACCGTTTTTAACCCTCGGCAGCCTCCGGAGCAAAAAGTGCAAACGTCCAGCCGCTGCTCCCACAGCAAAGGCCCCAGCGGGGAAAAGTCATGCTGGTCCTCACTGCCTCCGGGAACCCCTTCAAATGCCCCACACCTTTTGGACCTCTCTGCTTTCCTGTGGACTCCATCCTCAAAACCACCGTTTTTCACTCTCGGCAGCCTCCGGAGCAAAAAACGCAAACGTCCAGCCGCTGCTTCCACAGCAAAGGTTCCAAGACGGAAAAGTCATGCCGGTCCTCACTGCCTCCGGGAACCCCTTCAAATGCTCCACACCTTTTGGACCTCTCTGCTTTCCTGTGGACTCCATCCTCAAAACCACTGTTTTTCACTCTCGGCAGCGTCCGGAGTAAAAACGCAAACGTCCAGCCGCTGCTCCCACAGCAAAGGCCCCAGCGGGGAAAAGTCATGCTGGTCCTCACTGCCTCCAGGAACCCCTTCAAATGCCCCACACCTCTTTGACCTCTCTGCTTTCCTGTGGAATCCATCCTCAAAACCACCGTTTTTCACTCTCGGCAGCCTCCGGAGCAAAAAACGCAAACGTCCAGCCGCTGCTCCCACAGCAAATGCCCCAGCGGGGAAAAATCATGCTGGTCCTCACTGCCTCTTGGAAACCTTTCAAATGCCCCACACTTTTTGGACCTCTCTGCTTTCCTGTGGACTCCATCCTCAAAACCACCGTTTTTAACCCTCGGTAGTCTCTGTACCAAAAAACGCAAACGTCCAGCCGCTGCTCCCATAGCAAATATTCCAAGGCGGAAAAGTCATGCTGGTCCTCACTGCCTCCAGGAACCCCTTCAAATGCCCCACACCTTTTGGACCTCTCTGCTTTCCTGTGGACTCCATCCTCAAAACCACTGTTTTTCACTCTCGGCAGCGTCCGGAGTAAAAACGCAAACGTCCAGCCGCTGGGCCCACAGCAAAGGCCCCAGCGGGGAAAAGTCATGCTGGTCCTCACTGCCTCCAGGAACCCCTTCAAATACCCCACACCTTTTGGACCTCTCTGCTTTCCTGTGGACTCCATCCTCAAAACCACCGTTTTTAACCCTCGGCAGCCTCCGGAGCAAAAAGTGCAAACGTCCAGCCGCTGCTCCCACAGCAAAGGCCCCAGCGGGGAAAAGTCATGCTGGTCCTCACTACCTCCGGGAACCCCTTCAAATGCCCCACACCTTTTGGACCTCTCTGCTTTCCTGTGGACTCCATCCTCAAAACCACCGTTTTTAACCCTCGGTAGTCTCTGTACCAAAAAACGCAAACGTCCAGCCGCTGGGCCCACAGCAAAGGCCCCAGCGGGGAAAAGTCATGCTGGTCATCACTGCCTCCGGGTACCCCTTCAAGTGCCCCACACCTGTTTGACCTCTCTGCTTTCCTCTGGAATCCATCCTCAAAACCACCGTTTTTCACTCTCGGCAGCCTCCGGAGCCAAAAACGCAAACGTCCAGCCGCTGCTCCCACAGCAAAGGCCCCAGCGGGGAAAAGTCATGCTGGTCCTCACTACCTACGGGAACCCCTTCAAATGCCCCACACCTTTTAGACCTCTCTGCTTTCCTGTGGAATCCATCCTCAAAACCACCGTTTTTCACTCTCGGCAGCCTCCGGAGCCAAAAACGCAAACGTCCAGCCGCTGCTCCCACAGCAAAGGCCCCAGCGGGGAAAAGTCATGCTGGTCCTCACTACCTACGGGAACCCCTTCAAATGCCCCACACCTTTTAGACCTCTCTGCTTTCCTGTGGACTCCATCCTCAAAACCACCGTTTTTCACTCTCGGCAGCGTCCGGAGCAAAAAACGCAAACGTCCAGCCGCTGCTTCCACAGCAAAGGCCCCAGCGGGGAAAAGTCATGCTGGTCCTCACTGCCTCCAGGAACCCCTTCAAATACCCCACACCTTTTGGACCTCTCTGCTTTCCTGTGGACTCCATCCTCAAAACCACCGTTTTTAACCCTCGGCAGCCTCCGGAGCAAAAAGTGCAAACGTCCAGCCGCTGCTCCCACAGCAAAGGCCCCAGCGGGGAAAAGTCATGCTGGTCCTCACTACCTCCGGGAACCCCTTCAAATGCCCCACACCTTTTGGACCTCTCTGCTTTCCTGTGGACTCCATCCTCAAAACCACCGTTTTTAACCCTCGGTAGTCTCTGTACCAAAAAACGCAAACGTCCAGCCGCTGCTCCCATAGCAAATGTTCCAAGACGGAAAAGTCATGCTGGTCCTCACTGCCTCCGGGAACCCCTTCAAATGCCCCACACCTTTTGGACCTCTCTGCTTTCCTGTGGACTCCATCCTCAAAACCACCGTTTTTCACTCTCGGCAGCCTCCGGAGCAAAAAACGCAAACGTCCAGCCGCTGCTCCCACAGCAAAGGCCCCAGCGGGGAAAAGTCATGCTGGTCCTCACTGCCTCCGGGAACCCCTTCAAATGCCCCACACCTTTTAGACCTCTCTGCTTTCCTGTGGACTCCATCCTCAAAACCACCGTTTTTAACCCTCGGCAGCCTCCGGAGCAAAAAGTGCAAACGTCCAGCCGCTGCTCCCACAGCAAAGGCCCCAGCGGGGAAAAGTCATGCTGGTCATCACTACCTCCGGGAACCCCTTCAAATGCCCCACACCTTTTGGACCTCTCTGCTTTCCTGTGGACTCCATCCTCAAAACCACCATTTTTCACTCTCGGCAGCGTCCGGAGCAAAAAACGCAAACGTCCAGCCGCTGCTCCCACAGTAAAGGCCCCAGCGGGGAAAAGTCATGCTGGTCCTCACTGCCTCCGGGAACCCCTTCAAATGCCCCACAGCTGTTTGACCTCTCTGCTTTGCTGTGGACTCCATCCTCAAAACCACCGTTTTTCACTTTCGGCAGCGTCCGGAGTAAAAACGCAAACGTCCAGCCGCTGCTCCCACAGCAAAGGCCCCAGCAGGGAAAAGTCATGCTGGTCCTCACTGCCTCCGGGAACCCCTTCAAATGCCCCACACCTTTTGGACCTCTCTGCTTTCCTGTGGACTCCATCCTCAAAACCACCGTTTTTCACTCTCGGCAGCCTCCGGAGCAAAAAGTGCAAACGTCCAGCCGCTGCTCCCACAGCAAAGGCCCCAGCGGGGAAAAGTCATGCTGGTCCTCACTACCTCCGGGAACCCCTTCAAATGCCCCACACCTTTTGGACCTCTCTGCTTTCCTGTGGACTCCATCCTCAAAACCACCGTTTTTAACCCTCGGTAGTCTCTGTACCAAAAAACGCAAACGTCCAGCCGCTGCTCCCATAGCAAAGGTTCCAAGGCGGAAAAGTCATGCTGGTCCTCACTGCCTCCGGGAACCCCTTCAAATGCCCCACACCTTTTGGACCTCTCTGCTTTCCTGAGGACTCTAACCTCAAAACCACCGTTTTTCACTCTCGGCAGCCTCCGGAGCAAAAAACGCAAACGTCCAGCCGCTGCTCCCACAGCAAAGGCCCCAGCGGGGAAAAGTCATGCTGGTCCTCACTGCCTCCAGGAACCCCTTCAAATGCCCCACACCTTTTGGACCTCTCTGCTTTCCTGTGGACTCCATCCTCAAAACCACTGTTTTTCACTCTCGGCAGCCTCCGGAGCAAAAAACGCAAACGTCCAGCCGCTGCTCCCACAGCAAAGGCCCCAGCGGGGAAAAGTCATGCTGGTCCTCACTGCCTCCGGGAACCCCTTCAAATGCCCCACACCTTTTGGACCTCTCTGCTTTCCTGTGGACTCCATCCTCAAAACCACCGTTTTTCACTCTCGGCAGCATCCGGAGCAAAAAACGCAAACGTCCAGCCGCTGCTCCCACAGTAAAGGCCCCAGCGGGGAAAAGTCAAGCTGGTCCTCACTGCCTCCAGGAATCCCTTCAAATGCCCCACAGCTGTTTGACCTCTCTGCTTTCCTGTGGACTCCATCCTCAAAACCACCGTTTTTCACTTTCGGCAGCGTCCGGAGTAAAAACGCAAAGGTCCAGCCGCTGCTCCCACAGCAAAGGCCCCAGCGGGGAAAAGTCATGCTGGTCCTCACTGCCTCCGGGAACCCCTTCAAATGCCCCACACCTTTTGGACCTCTCTGCTTTCCTGTGGACTCCATCCTCAAAACCACCGTTTTTAACCCTCGGTAGTCTCTGTACCAAAAAACGCAAACGTCTAGCCGCTGCTTCCACAGCAAAGGCCCCAGCGGGGAAAAGTCATGCTGGTCCTCACTGCCTCCAGGAACCCCTTCAAATGCCCCACACCTGTTTGACCTCTCTGCTTTGCTGTGGACTCCATCCTCAAAACCACCGTTTTTCACTCTCGGCAGCGTCCGGAGTAAAAACGCAAAAGTCCAGCCGCTGCTACCACAGCAAATGCCCCAGCGGGGAAAAGTCATGCTGGTCCTCACTGCCTCCGGGAACCCCTTCAAGTGCCCCACACCTGTTTGACCTCTCTGCTTTCCTGTGGAATCCATCCTCAAAACCACCGTTTTTCACTCTCGGCAGCCTCCGGAGCCAAAAACGCAAACGTCCAGCCGCTGCTCCCACAGCAAAGGCCCCAGCGGGGAAAAGTCATGCTGGTCCTCACTGCCTCCGGGAACCCCTTCAAATGCCCCACACCTTTTAGACCTCTCTGCTTTCCTGTGGACTCCATCCTCAAAACCACCGTTTTTCACTCTCGGCGACCTCCTGAGCAAAAAACGCAAACGTCCAGCCGCTGCTCCCACAGCAAAGGCCCCAGCGGGGAAAAGTCATGCTGGTCATCACTACCTCCGGGAACCCCTTCAAATGCCCTCACCTTTTGGACCTCTCTGCTTTCCTGTGGACTCCATCCTCAAAACCACCGTTTTTAACCCTCGGCAGCCTCCGGAGCAAAAAGTGCAAACGTCCAGCCGCTGCTCCCACAGCAAAGGCCCCAGCGGGGAAAAGTCATGCTGGTCATCACTACCTCCGGGAACCCCTTCAAATGCCCCACACCTTTTGGACCTCTCTGCTTTCCTGTGGACTCCATCCTCAAAACCACCGTTTTTCACTCTCGGCAGCCTCCGGAGCAAAAAACGCAAACGTCCAGCCGCTGCTCCCACAGTAAAGGCCCCAGCGGGGAAAAGTCATGCTGGTCCTCACTGCCTCCAGGAACCCCTTCAAATGCCCCACACCTGTTAGACCTCTCTGCTTTGCTGTGGACTCCATCCTCAGAACCACCGTTTTTCACTTTCGGCAGCGTCCGGAGTAAAAACGCAAACGTCCAGCCGCTGCTCCCACAGCAAAGGCCCCAGCGGGGAAAAGTCATGCTGGTCCTCACTGCCTCCGGGAACCCCTTCAAATGCCCCACACCTTTTGGACCTCTCTGCTTTCCTGTGGACTCCATCCTCAAAACCACCGTTTTTAACCCTCGGTAGTCTCTGTACCAAAAAACGCAAACGTCCAGCCGCTGCTCCCACAGCAAAGGCCCCAGCAGGGACAAGTCATGCTGGTCCTCACTGCCTCCGGGAACCCCTTCAAATGCCCCACACCTTTAGACCTCTCTGCTTTCCAGTTGACTCTAACCTCAAAATCAGTGTTTTTCACCCTCGGTAGTCTCTGTAGCAAAAAACGCAAACGCCCAGCCGCTGCTCCCACAGCAAAGGTACTAAGCAAGTAAAGTCATTCTGGTCCTCACTGCCTCCTGTAACCCCTTCAAATGCCCCACACCTTTTGGACTTCTCTGCTTTCCTGTGGACTCCATCGTCAAACCACCGTTTTTCACTCTCGGCAGCCTCCGTAGCAAAAAACGCAAACGTCCAGCTGCTGCTCCCACAGCAAAGGTACCAGGGGGGAAAAGTCATGGTGGTCCTCACTCCATCCGGGAACCCCTTCAAATGCCCCACACCTTTTGGACCTCTCTGCCTTCCTGTGGACTCTAACCTCAAAACCACCGTTTTTCACGCTCGGTATCCTCCGGAGCAAAAAACGCAAACGTCCAGCCGCTGCTCCCACAGCAAAGGCCCCAGAGGGAAAAGTCATGCTGGTCCTCACTGCCTCCGGGAACCCCTTCAAATGCCCCACTCCTTTTGGATCTCTCTGCTTTCCTGTGGACTCTAACCTCAAAATCATTGTTTTTCACTCTCAGCAGCCTCCGGAGCAAAAAACGCAAACGTCCAGCCGCTGCTCCCACAGCAAAGGTACTAAGGAAGTAACGTCATGCTGGTCCTCACTGCCTCCGGGAACCCCTTCAAATGCCCCACACCTTTTGGACCTCTCTGCTTTCCAGTTGACTCTAACCTCAAAACCACCGTTTTTAACCCTCGGCAGCCTCCGGAGCAAAAAGTGCAAACGTCCAGCCGCTGCTCCCACAGCAAAGGCCCCAGCGGGGAAAAGTCATGCTGGTCCTCACTACCTCCGGGAACCCCTTCAAATGCCCCACACCTTTTGGACCTCTCTGCTTTCCTGTGGACTCCATCCTCAAAAGCACCGTTTTTCACTCTCTGCACACTCCGGATCTAAAACCGCAACCGTCCAACCGCTGCTCCCACAGCAAAGGTACCAGAGGCGAAAAGTCATGCTGGTCCTCACTGCCTCCGGGAACCCCTTCAAATGCCCCACGCACTTCGGCCCTCTCTGGTTTCTTACAGACTCTATCTTCAAAACCACCGTTTGTCACTCTCGGCAGCCTCCTTTCGTCTGCGATGCAGTCTCTGGCGCCAGCGCTGAATGGCCCCTCCTGCAGAGCTCTGTCCTTCCCCAGGAAGCGTTAATGAAAAACCTGTTCGCAAAACCCACTCACAGCTACTCGGTCCGAAATGATCTTACCGCTTTTGCCTCGACACATCAAAATATAAACCGTATACTCTTAAAGGTATACCACCTACCCTTGACTCTACACCCCTGGGCGGGGTGACTCCGAGCCACGCGGACATGCACAGATACTACACAGAACACTACAAACAATGTGCCTCAAAGGTGAGGGAAAACTCTCAGCAAGAAGAATCATGCCGGGATGGAAGTCACTGTCGGGCAAGAAGACCTGCGAGTCACAAGGGCCATGTGAGGAGGGGGGGAGGAGTGGGGGGAAGGGTTCAACGTGGGAATGAGAGGGAAAAGGGGGAGCCAAGAAAGGAGGAAAGAGGAGACAGCTGGGGGAAAGAAAAAAGAAGAAAGGGGAGCAGCAGGGAAGAAACAATGAAGGGGGGGCGGGCGAGGTGTGAAGATGGAAAAACAGAAAGAAAGGGAGGTAGAAAGAGAGAGGGGAGACCTGGAACAGGAGAGACAAGACAGGTGGAAAGAGGGGGACAGCGGATGGAGTGGGGGAAAGAAAGGGAGAAATGGGACGGAGGAAAAATGGAGAAAGAAAAGGGGTGATGGGGGGTGAGGAAATGGGGAAGGGGGGACACGGAACACAGATGGTAGGGGGAACTGAGAAAGAAGGGTAGGGAAAAGGGGGGATGCAGGAGAAGGAAAGGGGGAACAAGGGAGAAAGGGGGAGCATGGAACACATTGGGAGAGCGTCATTGAAAAAGAAGGAACGGGGCAACGGGGGGGAAAGGGCAGAGGGAAAGGACGGGGAAAGGGGCAACGGGGAAGAATTAAAGGGGGTACCAAGGATGAAGGGAAAGAGCAAAACAGGAGGCATAGGGGAAAGGAAGGGGGAAAGGGGGACAGTAGTGTGGGGAAGAAAGGGCACGGGGGGTGGGGGGTATAAGGGATAATGAGGGAACAGGGGAGGTAGAACAAAAGGGGAAATAGGGGACATTGGACAGGGGGAAAGAAAGGCAAAGGGGGAAAGGGGCGACAGGGTGGAAGAAAGGGAAAGGAAAGGGGGAACACGGGGTGGGGGAATAAAGGGAAAGAGGGAGAGGTGGGACGGGAGGGAAGAAAGGGGAAAGGGGACAAGGAAAAGAAGGGTAAAGGGGGATGAGGAGAACGGGAAAGAAAGGGAAAAGGGGGGAATGGGGGAACACAGGGAAGAAGGGGGAAAACAGGGAAAGGGGACAGGGAAGGGTGAAGGGGAAATGCAATGAGCGGTCCCATCACCTGAAATACACTGTGCCTTATGTCCCTTCTGCTTTCTTTAAAAATACTGAAACGCCATAGACAGACACATACAAGATGCTAACCTGAACCCCTGCTTGATAGTCTCATCATCAGCCCTATAAAGAGTAATTATATCAGCAACTTACACAGTATACAGCAACATTAGTGAAAAACACAAATTTCCATTTTCGGTAAAGTCGGGAATTCATCGAAATGGAATGGAAAAAACAAAAAGCATGCTATTAAACTCTCCCCCGAGGCTTCCCGGAGGCACGGTGGCTCACATGTGCAGCTGACAGAGGTACCGACGTCCTGGAGCTGTGAGCTGGTGGTGTGCGCTGTCAGGAATGGCTGGGAGTGATCCTTCCTCGCCGTGGGGCCCGTCCACTCCTTGCTGGGGGCAGCCGCCTGTGGAACCCCCTTCTTTTCACTCCTCAGCCAGCTCCAGCAGGCATGCGTGCCCAGGCAGCCCCCGACCCTTGGCACAGCAGGGCCAGCCCCATCCTCAGCCTCACTGGCTGCACCTGAGGCTGCCCCCACTCATCCCCACCTGCAGCCTTTTTAAACCCTTGGCCCCGTCCCACCATCACCTCACTGGTCCCACCTGGGCTGCCCCAGCCCACAGCTGGAGCCCATCAGGAGCAGGGGCCCTTGCCAAAGCCCCACAGCACATCGCCCCCTCCCCTGCCCCTGACCCCAGCCACGACCTCTGCACCCAGGGGATGCAAACACATCCAGGGGCACACAAGGGGCAGGAAAAGTTTATTCATTAATGTACGCAAGAAATCCCAGCAGTGAGTTGGCTATAAGGCTCAGTGCCCAAACGCAACAGGACAGAGGGAGAAAAGGCAAGAGAAAAGCAGGAGGAAGGACAGAGGGACATAGAGAAGAGGTGTGAGACAGGGAAGCAGAAAACAGCACGCTGCAAACAAGAGAGGGGTGGGGAGTGGGACAGCCACGTAGAGAGAGGAGAGCGGACAGACTGCGCAAAATAACAGGCATAGAGATGGAGGAACAAATAAGAGCGACAGGGAGCAGGACAGAGGCCAAAGGGACCGGCAGGACAAGAAGACGGAGACAAGACAAGGGGCGGGGAAAATTTCTGCCATGTCAGGGGGAAAAGAAACATTGGCAAGACATAAAAAATAACACCGGGGATCCGGACAGAGGTAGACATTGAAAGAAAATCTCAAAAGGCAATATGGTACACGAAACATAGACAAAAACTAAAAAATAGGGACAGGGAGATGTAAAAAGAAAGTGAAAAAGAGTGACTGGGTGCAGGAAAGAGAGGGTAGAATGGGGATTTACAGACAGGTAGACGGCTAGAGGGAGACAAGGACAGAAAATTTTGAAAGCGATGGGATACAAGAATCATACACCAGAATTCAAACCTAGTTACGCAGAGCTGCATGGAGGGAGAGGTAGGAAGACAATTTGAAAAGCGACATAGCACAAGCCACACGGGCAAGAAGTTAAAATTAGTTTGGGGAATCAGAGAGGGAAGGGTAGGAGGGGAAATTAATTTAACTTACTGTTAATCAAATAATGACAAATAGGAACAAACGCAAAATAAAACACCTTCCTGCCACCCCTCCCTCTTTTCCTGGGCGCCTCTTCTCTCCTGACTTCTCTACATCCCACCCCTGACCAACGCAGGGGACATGGCATGGGGGTTGCGGCTCCTTCCTCCTCAGGCTCTTTTTCTGCTCCAGTGGGGGGTCCCTCCCACGAGGCCGCAGGTCTCGCACAGGCTCTCGGCTTCCTTCAGGCACAGCCACCTGCTCCGGCCTCGGGTCCTCCACGCGCCGCAGGGGCACGTTGGCTCCACCCTGGACCTCCCTGGACTGCAGGGGAACAGCCTGCCTCACCATGGTCTTCACCACAGGCTGCAGGAGAACCTCTGCTCTGCTTCCTACCAGCGCTGCCGATGGGCTCAGCTTTAACCAGCAGCACATCCGTCTCAGCGTGGGAACTGGCTGTGCCCAACATGGGAACAACACCCGGTGTCTTCTCACAGAACCCACCCCTGCAGCCCCCGCCCCAGCTAACGACACCTCGCATGGTAAACCCAATGCAACAGCGATGGGCTACAGGCCAGGAAGAAGGAAGCAACAGGAAACCATGCTGACAGAGATGAAAAAAAAAAAAACAAAAAACACACAAAACAAAAAAGAGCAATGAGCCACAAGGCAGAGAAGAAGGAATTAAAAAAGGGGGCAGTGAGGTAGACAGAGATAAACTGAAACATACCAAAAAACCTCGATGAGCTGAAGGGGAGAGACAGAGCAATTAAAGAATGGGGACGGGGAGCCAGGCAGAGAGAGAACAATAAAGGTAAAAACAGACTGTGGGACACATATTTTATATTCTAAAATCCTTTATGTAATAGAGGAGGTTTTTTGTAGAGTAGATTTTTATTTTGAACACCTTCGCTATACGCAAACAAATAGTCATATGTCAATAGATAGTAAAATGACAGGGTTTTCTCTATTTCAATGGCTCCCACCCATGTTTCCAGATTGTAACGTTTTCTAATGTCCCCTATGAATCTCCCTCTTCTGAGGCATACAACCCCAACAATGGACCTTGGGCTGCCGTAAATGGCATCATCCTATTTCAGCGTATTACCAAATAGGCCAGAAGAAAGAGGAAGGATTCAGGTGGACATGCGGCACCTCCTTTAAAGATGAGAAGTATTTGAAGACTTCAAATGAGTGTTGATCCATCTGAAGAAATTTTGCAGCCATTGTTAGTGTGGCAGTAAAGCTGCTGTCTGTTCTCGGGAAAGGGCTTGTTCCTCCCCCTTTCCCTTCAGGTGGAAATGTATGCGTGTGATTCTATACTAAAAAATAAAAAAATAATAAGGAGGAGAGGGGAAAGGGAGGACGGAACAGTGCAGAACAAAAAGGAGAAAAAGTGGGACAGGGGAAAAACAAAAAGGGGGGGAAGAGGGAAAAAAGGAAAGGGGGGAAGGGAAAGTAGAAACACTGGGAGAGAAAGAAGGGACGGGCAAGGCGTAAAGATGGAAAAACAGGAACAACAGTTAGGAGGTGGAGGCCGGAAGGTGGAGGCCAGGAGATAGAGGCCGGAAGGTGGAGGCCGGAGGCCAGAAAGTAAAAGACGGAAAGTGGAGGCCAGAGGACGAAAAGTGGAGGCCAGAGGACGAAAAGTGGAGGCCAGAGGCCCAAGAAGTGGAGGCCCAAAAAGTGGAGGCCCAAAAAGTGGAGGCCCAAAAAGTGGAGGCCCAAAAAGTGGAGGCCCAAAAAGTGGAGGCCCAAAAGTGCAGGCCCAAAAGTGGAGGCCCAAAAGTGGAAGCCCAAAAGTGGAGGCCCAAAAGTGGAGGCCCAAAAGTGGAGGCCAAAAAGTGGAGGCCAAAAAGTGGAGGCCAAAAAGTGGAGGCCAAAAAGTGGAGGCCAAAAAGTGGAGGCCAAAAAGTGGAGGCCAAAAAGTGGAGGCCAAAAAGTGGAGGCCAAAAAGTGGAGGCCAAAAAGTGGAGGCCCGAGGCCGGAAAGTGGAGGCCCGAGGCCGGAAAGTGGAGGCCCGAGGCCAAACAAAAAAATTTTGTAATTTTCATAATTCATTGCCTCAAAAACACCGTTTTTAACCCTCTGTAGTCTCTGTATCAAAAAAAGCAAACGTCCAGCCGCTGCTCCCACAGCAAAGGCCCCAGCGGGGAAAAGTCATGCTGGTCCTCACTGCCTCCGGGAACCCCTTCAAATGCCCCACACCTTTTGCACCTCTCTGCTTTACTGTGGACTCCATCCTTAAAATCACCCTTTTTCACTCTCGGCAGCGTCCGGAGCCAAAACCGCAAACGTCCAGCCGCTGCTACCACAGCAAAGGCCCCAGCGGGGAAAAGTCATGCTGGTCCTCACTGCCTCCGGGAACCCCTTCAAATGCCCCACACTTTTTGGACCTCTCTGTTTTCATGTGGGCTCCATCCTCAAAACCACCGTTTTTCACTCTCAGCAGTCTCCGGAGCAAAAAACGCAAACGTCCAGCCGCTGCTCCCACAGCAAAGGCCCCAGCAGGGAAAAGTCATGCTGGTCCTCACTGCCTCCGGAAACCCCTTCAAATGCCCCACACCTTTTGGACCTCTCTGCTTTCCTGTGGACTCCATCCTCAAAACCACCGTTTTTAACCCTCGGTAGTCTCTGTACCAAAAAACGCAAACGTCCAGCCGCTGCTCCCATAGCAAAGGTTCCAAGGCGGAAAAGTCATGCTGGTCCTCACTGCCTCCGGGAACCCCTTCAAATGCCCCACACCTGTTTGACCTCTCTGCTTTCCTGTGGAATCCATCCTCAAAACCACCGTTTTTCACTCTCGGCAGCGTCCGGAGCAAAAAACGCAAACGTCCAGCCGCTGCTCCCACAGCAAAGGCCCCAGCGGGGAAAAGTCATGCTGGTCCTCACTGCCTCCGGGAACCCCTTCAAATGCCCCACACCTTTTGGACCTCTCTGCTTTCCTGTGGACTCCATCCTCAAAACCACCGTTTTTCACTCTCGTCAGCCTCCTGAGCAAAAAACGCAAACGTCCAGCCGCTGCTTCCACAGCAAAGGCCCCAGCGGGGAAAAGTCATGCTGGTCCTCACTGCCTCCAGGAACCCCTTCAAATGCCCCACACCTTTTGGACCTCTCTGCTTTCCTGTGGACTCCATCAACAAAACAACCGTTTTTCACTCTCGGCAGCCTCCGGAGCAAAAAATGCAAACGTCCAGCCGCTGCTCCCACAGCAAAGGCCCCAGCGGGGAAAAGTCATGCTGGTCCTCACTGCCTCCGGGAACCCCTTCAAATGCCCCACACCTGTTTGACCTCTCTGCTTTCCTGTGGAATCCATCCTCAAAACCACCGCTTTTCACTCTCGGCAGCCTCCTGAGCAAAAAACGCAAACGTCCAGCCGCTGCTCCCACAGCAAAGGCCCCAGTGGGGAAAAGTCATGCTGGTCCTCACTGCCTCCGGGAACCCCTTCAAATGCCCCACACCTTTTGGACCTCTCTGCTTTCCTGTGGACTCCATCCTCAAAACCACCGTTTTCAACCCTCGGCAGCCTCCGGAGCAAAAAACGCAAACGTCCAGCCGCTGCTCCCACAGCAAAGGCCCCAGCGGGGAAAAGTCATGCTGGTCCTCACTGCCTCTTGGAACCCCTTCAAATGCCCCACACTTTTTGGACCTCTCTGCTTTCCTGTGGACTCCATCCTCAAAACCACCGTTTTTAACCCTCGGTAGTCTCTGTACCAAAAAACGCAAACGTCCAGCCGCTGCTCCCATAGCAAAGGTTCCAAGGCGGAGAAGTCATGCTGGTCCTCACTGCCTCCGGGAACCCCTTCAAATGCCCCACACCTTTTGGACCTCTCTGCTTTCCTGTGGACTCCATCCTCAAAACCACAGTTTTTCACTCTCGGCAGCCTCCGGAGCAAAAAGCGCAAACGTCCAGCCGCTGCTCCCACAGCAAAGGCCCCAGCGGGGAAAAGTCATGCTGGTCCTCACTGCCTCCGGGAACCCCTTCAAATGCCCCAGACCTGTTTGACCTCTCTGCTTTCCTGTGGAATCCATCCTCAAAACCACCATTTTTCACTCTCGGCAGCCTCCGGAGCAAAAAACGCAAACGTCCAGCCGCTGCTTCCACAGCAAAGGCCCCAGCGGGGAAAAGTCATGCTGGTCCTCACTGCCTCCGGGAACCCCTTCAAATGCCCCACACCTTTTGGACCTCTCTGCTTTCCTGTGGACTCCATCCTCAAAACAACCGTTTTTCACTCTCGGCAGCCTCCGGAGCAAAAAACGCAAACGTCCAGCCGCTGCTCCCACAGCAAAGGCCCCAGCGGGGAAAAGTCATGCTGGTCCTCACTGCCTCCGGGAACCCCTTCAAATGCCCCACACCTTTTAGACCTCTCTGCTTTCCTGTGGACTCCATCCTCAAAACCACAGTTTTTCACTCTCGGCAGCCTCCGGAGCAAAAAGCGCAAACGTCCAGCCGCTGCTCCCACAGCAAAGGCCCCAGCGGGGAAAAGTCATGCTGGTCCTCACTGCCTCCAGGAACCCCTTCAAATGCCCCACACCTTTTGGACCTCTCTGCTTTCATGTGGACTCCATCCTCAAAACCACCGTTTTTCACTCTCGGCAGCGTCCGGAGCAAAAAACGCAAACGTCCAGCCGCTGCTCCCACACCAAAGGCCCCAGCGGGGAAAAGTCATGCTGGTCCTCACTGCCTCCGGGAACCCCTTCAAATGCCCCACACCTTTTGGACCTCTCTGTTTTCATGTGGGCTCCATCCTCAAAACCACCGTTTTTCACTCTCGGCAGCCTCCGGAGCAAAAAACGCAAACGTCCAGCCGCTGCTCCCACAGCAAAGGCCCCAGCGGGGAAAAGTCATGCTGGTCCTCACTGCCTCCGGGAACCCCTTCAAATGCCCCACACCTTTTGGACCTCTCTGCTTTCCTGTGGAATCCATCCTCAAAACAACCGTTTTTCACTCTCGGCAGCCTCCGGAGCAAAAAATGCAAACGTCCAGCTGCTTCTACCACAGCAAAGGCCCCAGCGAGGAAAAGTCATGCTGGTCCTCACTACCTCCGGGAACCCCTTCAAATGCCCCACACCTTTTGGACCTCTCTGCTTTCCTGTGGACTCCATCCTCAAAAACACCGTTTTTCACTCTCAGCATCCGCCGGAGCAAAAAACGCAAACGTCCAGCCGCTGCACCCACAGCAAAGGTTCCAAGGCGGAAAAGTCATGCTGGTCCTCACTGCCTCCGGGAACCCCTTCAAATGCCCCACACCTTTTGGATCTCTTTGTTTTCCTGTGGACTCCATCCTCAAAACCACCGTTTTTCACTCTCGGCAGCCTCCGGAGCAAAAAACGCAAACGTCCAGAAGCTGCTTCCACAGCAAAGGCCCCAGCGGGGAAAAGTCATGCTGGTCCTCACTGCCTCCAGGAACCCCTTCAAATGCCCCACACCTTTTGGACCTCTCTGCTTTCATGTGGACTCCATCCTCAAAACCACCGTTTTTCACTCTCGGCAGCGTCCGGAGCAAAAAACGCAAACGTCCAGCCGCTGCTCCCACAGCAAAGGCCCCAGCGGGGAAAAGTCATGCTGGTCCTCACTGCCTCCGGGAACCCCTTCAAATGCCCCACACCTTTTAGACCTCTCTGCTTTCCTGTGGACTCCATCCTCAAAACCACCATTTTTCACTCTCGGCAGCCTCGGGAGCAAAAAGCGCAAACGTCCAGCCGCTGCTCCCACAGCAAAGGCCCCAGCGGGGAAAAGTCATGCTGGTCCTCACTGCCTCCAGGAACCCCTTCAAATGCCCCATACCTTTTAGACCTCTCTGCTTTCCTGTGGACTCCATCCTCAAAACCACCGTTTTTAACCCTCGGTAGTCTCTGTACCAAAAAACGCAAACGTCCAGCCGCTGCTCCCACAGCAAAGGTTCCAAGACGGAAAAGTCATGCTGGTCCTCACTGCCTCCGGGAACCCCTTCAAATGCCCCACACCTTTTGGACCTCTCTGCTTTCCTGTGGACTCCATCCTCAAAACCACTGTTTTTCACTCTCGGCAGCGTCCGGAGCCAAAACCGCAAACGTCCAGCCGCTGCTCCCACAACAAAGGCCCCAGCGGGGAAAAGTCATGCTGGTCCTCACTGCCTCCGGGAACCCCTTCATATGCCCCACACCTTTTAGACCTCTCTGCTTTCCTGTGGACTCCATCCTCAAAACCACCGTTTTTCAGTCTCGGCAGCCTCCGGAGCAAAAAGCGCAAACGTCCAGCCGCTGCTCCCACAGCAAAGGCCCCAGCGGGGAAAAGTCATGCTGGTCCTCACTACCTACGGGATCCCCTTCAAATGCCCCACACATATTGGACCTCTCTGCTTTCCTGTGGACTCCATCCTCAAAACCACCGTTTTTCACTCTCGGCAGCCTCCGGAGCAAAAAACGCAAACGTCCAGCCGCTGCTCCCACAGCAAAGGCCCCAGCGGGGAAAAGTCATGCTGGTCCTCACTGCCTCCAGGAACCCCTTCAAATGCCCCACACCTTTTGGACCTCTCTGCTTTCATGTGGCCTCCATCCTCAAAACCACCGTTTTTCACTCTCGGCAGCGTCCGGAGCAAAAAACGCAAACGTCCAGCCGCTGCTCCCACAGCAAAGGCCCCAGCGGGGAAAAGTCATGCTGGTCCTCACTGCCTGCGGGAACCCCTTCAAATGCCCCATACCTTTTAGACCTCTCTGCTTTCCTGTGGACTCCATCCTCAAAACCACCGTTTTTAACCCTTGGCAGCCTCCGGAGCAAAAAGCGCAAACGTCCAGCCGCTGCTCCCACAGCAAAGGCCCCAGCGGGGAAAAGTCATGCTGGTCCTCACTGCCTCTTGGAACCCATTCAAATGCCCCACACTTTTTGGACCTCTCTGCTTTCCTGTGGACTCCATCCTCAAAACCACCGTTTTTAACCCTCGGTAGTCTCTGTACCAAAAAACGCAAACGTCCAGCCGCTGCTCCCATAGCAAAGGTTCCAAGACAGAAAAGCCATGCTGGTCCTCACTGCCTCCGGGAACCCCTTCAAATGCCCCACACCTTTTGGACCTCTCTGCTTTCCTGTGGACTCCATCCTCAAAACCACTGTTTTTCACTCTCGGCAGCGTCCGGAGCCAAAACCGCAAACGTCCAGCCGCTGCTCCCACAGCAAAGGCCCCAGCGGGGAAAAGTCATGCTGGTCCTCACTGCCTCCGGGAACCCCTTCATATGCCCCACACCTTTCGGACCTCTCTGCTTTCCTGAGGACTCTAACCTCAAAACCACCGTTTTTCAATATTGGCAGCCTCCGGAGCAAAAAACGCAAACGTCCAGCCGCTGCTCCCACAGCAAAGGCCCCAGCGGGGAAAAGTCATGCTGGTCCTCACTGCCTCCGGGAACCCCTTCAAATGCCCCACTCCTTTTGGACCTCTCTGTTTTCCTGTGGAATCCATCCTCAAATCCACCGTTTTTAACCCTCGGTAATCTCTGTACCAAAAAACGCAAACGTCTAGCCGCTGCACCCACAGCAAAGGTTCCAAGGCGGAAAAGTCATGCTGGTCCTCACTGCCTCCGGGAACCCCTTCAAATGCCCCACACCTTTTGGACCTCTCTGTTTTCATGTGGACTCCATCCTCAAAACCACCATTTTTCACTCTCGGCAGCCTCCGGAGCAAAAAGCGCAAACGTCCAGCCGCTGCTCCCACAGCAAAGGCCCCAGCGGGGAAAAGTCATGCTGGTCCTCACTACCTACGGGAACCCCTTCAAATGCCCCACACCTTTTGGACCTCTCTGCTTTCCTGTGGACTCCATCCTCAAAACCACCGTTTTTCACTCTCGGCAGCCTCCGGAGCAAAAAACGCAAACGTCCAGCCGCTGCTTCCACAGCAAAGGCCCCAGCGGGGAAAAGTCATGCTGGTCCTCACTGCCTCCGGGAACCCCTTCAAATGCCCCACACCTTTTGGACCTCTCTGTTTTCATGTGGGCTCCATCCTCAAAACCACTGTTTTTCACTCTCAGCAGTCTCCGGAGCAAAAAACGCAAAAGTCCAGCCGCTGCTCCCACAGCAAAGGCCCCAGCGGGGAAAAGTCATGCTGGTCCTCACTGCCTCTGGGAATCCCTTCAAATGCCCCACACCTTTTGGACCTCTCTGCTTTCCTGTGGACTCCATCCTCAAAACCACCGTTTTTCACTCTCGGCAGCGTCCGGAGCAAAAAACGCAAACGTCCAGCCGCTGCTCCCACAGCAAAGGCCCCAGCGGGGAAAAGTCATGCTGGTCCTCACTGCCTCCGGGAACCCCTTCAAATGCCCCACACCTTTTGGACCTCTCTGCTTTCCTGTGGACTCCATCCTCAAAACCACCGTTTTTCACTCTCGGCAGCCTCCGGAGCAAAAAACGCAAACGTCCAGCCGCTGCTCCCACAGCAAAGGCCCCAGCGGGGAAAAGTCATGCTGGTCCTCACTACCTACGTGAACCCCTTCAAATGCCCCACACCTTTTGGACCTCTCTGCTTTCCTGTGGACTCCATCCTCAAAACCACCGTTTTTCACTCTCGGCAGCCTCCGGAGCAAAAAACGCAAACGTCCAGCCGCTGCTTCCACAGCAAAGGCCCCAGCGGGGAAAAGTCATGCTGGTCCTCACTGCCTCCAGGAACCCCTTCAAATGCCCCACACCTTTTAAACCTCTCTGCTTTCATGTGGACTCCATCCTCAAAACCACCGTTTTTCACTCTCGGCAGCGTCCGGAGCAAAAAACGCAAACGTCCAGCCGCTGCTCCCACAGCAAAGGCCCCAGCGGGGAAAAGTCATGCTGGTCCTCACTGCCTCTGGGAACCCCTTCAAATGCCCCACACCTTTTGGACCTCTCTGCTTTCCTATGGACTCCATCCTCAAAACCACCGTTTTTCACTCTCGGCAGCCTCCGGAGCAAAAAACGCAAACGTCCAGCCGCTGCTCCCACAGCAAAGGCCCCAGCGGGGAAAAGTCATGCTGGTCCTCACTGCCTCCGGGAACCCCTTCAAATGCCCCACACCTTTTGGACCTCTCTGCTTTCCTGTGGACTCCATCCTCAAAACCACTGTTTTTCACTCTCGGCAGCGTCCGGAGCCAAAACAGCAAACGTCCAGCCGCTGCTTCCACAGCAAAGGCCCCAGCGGGGAAAAGTCATGCTGGTCCTCACTGCCTCCGGGAACCCCTTCATATGCCCCACACCTTTTGGACCTCTCTGCTTTCCTGAGGACTCTAACCTCAAAACCACCGTTTTTCACTCTCGGCAGCCTCCGGAGCAAAAAACGCAAACGTCCAGCCCCTGCTCCCACAGCAAAGGCCCCAGCGGGGAAAAGTCATGCTGGTCCTCACTGCCTCCGGGAACCCCTTCAAATGCCCCACACCTTTTGGACCTCTCTGCTTTCCTGTGGACTCCATCCTCAAAACCACTGTTTTTCACTCTCGGCAGCGTCCGGAGCAAAAAACGCAAACGTCCAGCCGCTGCTCCCACACCAAAGGCCCCAGCGGGGAAAAGTCATGCTGGTCCTCACTGCCTCCGGGAACCCCTTCAAATGCCCCACACCTTTTGGACCTCTCTGTTTTCATGTGGGCTCCATCCTCAAAACCACCGTTTTTCACTCTCGGCAGCCTCCGGAGCAAAAAACGCAAACGTCCAGCCGCTGCTCCCACAGCAAAGGCCCCAGCGGGGAAAAGTCATGCTGGTCCTCACTGCCTCCGGGAACCCCTTCAAATGCCCCACACCTTTTGGACCTCTCTGCTTTCCTGTGGAATCCATCCTCAAAACAACCGTTTTTCACTCTCGGCAGCCTCCGGAGCAAAAAATGCAAACGTCCAGCTGCTTCTACCACAGCAAAGGCCCCAGCGAGGAAAAGTCATGCTGGTCCTCACTACCTCCGGGAACCCCTTCAAATGCCCCACACCTTTTGGACCTCTCTGCTTTCCTGTGGACTCCATCCTCAAAACCACCGTTTTTCACTCTCGGCAGCGTCCGGAGCAAAAAACGCAAACGTCCAGCCGCTGCTCCCACAGCAAAGGCCCCAGCGGGGAAAAGTCATGCTGGTCCTCACTGCCTCCGGGAACCCCTTCAAATGCCCCACACCTTTTGGACCTCTCTGCTTTCCTGTGGACTCCATCCTCAAAACCACCGTTTTTCACTCTCGGCAGCCTCCGGAGCAAAAAACGCAAACGTCCAGCCGCTGCTCCCACAGCAAAGGCCCCAGCGGGGAAAAGTCATGCTGGTCCTCACTACCTACGTGAACCCCTTCAAATGCCCCACACCTTTTGGACCTCTCTGCTTTCCTGTGGACTCCATCCTCAAAACCACCGTTTTTCACTCTCGGCAGCCTCCGGAGCAAAAAACGCAAACGTCCAGCCGCTGCTTCCACAGCAAAGGCCCCAGCGGGGAAAAGTCATGCTGGTCCTCACTGCCTCCAGGAACCCCTTCAAATGCCCCACACCTTTTAAACCTCTCTGCTTTCATGTGGACTCCATCCTCAAAACCACCGTTTTTCACTCTCGGCAGCGTCCGGAGCAAAAAACGCAAACGTCCAGCCGCTGCTCCCACAGCAAAGGCCCCAGCGGGGAAAAGTCATGCTGGTCCTCACTGCCTCTGGGAACCCCTTCAAATGCCCCACACCTTTTGGACCTCTCTGCTTTCCTATGGACTCCATCCTCAAAACCACCGTTTTTCACTCTCGGCAGCCTCCGGAGCAAAAAACGCAAACGTCCAGCCGCTGCTCCCACAGCAAAGGCCCCAGCGGGGAAAAGTCATGCTGGTCCTCACTGCCTCCGGGAACCCCTTCAAATGCCCCACACCTTTTGGACCTCTCTGCTTTCCTGTGGACTCCATCCTCAAAACCACTGTTTTTCACTCTCGGCAGCGTCCGGAGCCAAAACAGCAAACGTCCAGCCGCTGCTTCCACAGCAAAGGCCCCAGCGGGGAAAAGTCATGCTGGTCCTCACTGCCTCCGGGAACCCCTTCATATGCCCCACACCTTTTGGACCTCTCTGCTTTCCTGAGGACTCTAACCTCAAAACCACCGTTTTTCACTCTCGGCAGCCTCCGGAGCAAAAAACGCAAACGTCCAGCCCCTGCTCCCACAGCAAAGGCCCCAGCGGGGAAAAGTCATGCTGGTCCTCACTGCCTCCGGGAACCCCTTCAAATGCCCCACACCTTTTGGACCTCTCTGCTTTCCTGTGGACTCCATCCTCAAAACCACTGTTTTTCACTCTCGGCAGCGTCCGGAGCAAAAAACGCAAACGTCCAGCCGCTGCTCCCACACCAAAGGCCCCAGCGGGGAAAAGTCATGCTGGTCCTCACTGCCTCCGGGAACCCCTTCAAATGCCCCACACCTTTTGGACCTCTCTGTTTTCATGTGGGCTCCATCCTCAAAACCACCGTTTTTCACTCTCGGCAGCCTCCGGAGCAAAAAACGCAAACGTCCAGCCGCTGCTCCCACAGCAAAGGCCCCAGCGGGGAAAAGTCATGCTGGTCCTCACTGCCTCCGGGAACCCCTTCAAATGCCCCACACCTTTTGGACCTCTCTGCTTTCCTGTGGAATCCATCCTCAAAACAACCGTTTTTCACTCTCGGCAGCCTCCGGAGCAAAAAATGCAAACGTCCAGCTGCTTCTACCACAGCAAAGGCCCCAGCGAGGAAAAGTCATGCTGGTCCTCACTACCTCCGGGAACCCCTTCAAATGCCCCACACCTTTTGGACCTCTCTGCTTTCCTGTGGACTCCATCCTCAAAACCACCGTTTTTCACTCTCAGCATCCGCCGGAGCAAAAAACGCAAACGTCCAGCCGCTGCACCCACAGCAAAGGTTCCAAGGCTGAAAAGTCATGCTGGTCCTCACTGCCTCCGGGAACCCCTTCAAATGCCCCACACCTTTTGGATCTCTTTGTTTTCCTGTGGACTCCATCCTCAAAACCACCGTTTTTCACTCTCGGCAGCCTCCGGAGCAAAAAACGCAAACGTCCAGAAGCTGCTTCCACAGCAAAGGCCCCAGCGGGGAAAAGTCATGCTGGTCCTCACTGCCTCCAGGAACCCCTTCAAATGCCCCACACCTTTTGGACCTCTCTGCTTTCATGTGGACTCCATCCTCAAAACCACCGTTTTTCACTCTCGGCAGCGTCCGGAGCAAAAAACGCAAACGTCCAGCCGCTGCTCCCACAGCAAAGGCCCCAGCGGGGAAAAGTCATGCTGGTCCTCACTGCCTCCGGGAACCCCTTCAAATGCCCCACACCTTTTAGACCTCTCTGCTTTCCTGTGGACTCCATCCTCAAAACCACCATTTTTCACTCTCGGCAGCCTCGGGAGCAAAAAGCGCAAACGTCCAGCCGCTGCTCCCACAGCAAAGGCCCCAGCGGGGAAAAGTCATGCTGGTCCTCACTGCCTCCAGGAACCCCTTCAAATGCCCCATACCTTTTAGACCTCTCTGCTTTCCTGTGGACTCCATCCTCAAAACCACCGTTTTTAACCCTCGGTAGTCTCTGTACCAAAAAACGCAAACGTCCAGCCGCTGCTCCCACAGCAAAGGTTCCAAGACGGAAAAGTCATGCTGGTCCTCACTGCCTCCGGGAACCCCTTCAAATGCCCCACACCTTTTGGACCTCTCTGCTTTCCTGTGGACTCCATCCTCAAAACCACTGTTTTTCACTCTCGGCAGCGTCCGGAGCCAAAACCGCAAACGTCCAGCCGCTGCTCCCACAACAAAGGCCCCAGCGGGGAAAAGTCATGCTGGTCCTCACTGCCTCCGGGAACCCCTTCATATGCCCCACACCTTTTAGACCTCTCTGCTTTCCTGTGGACTCCATCCTCAAAACCACCATTTTTCACTCTCGGCAGCCTCCGGAGCAAAAAGCGCAAACGTCCAGCCGCTGCTCCCACAGCAAAGGCCCCAGCGGGGAAAAGTCATGCTGGTCCTCACTACCTACGGGATCCCCTTCAAATGCCCCACACATATTGGACCTCTCTGCTTTCCTGTGGACTCCATCCTCAAAACCACCGTTTTTCACTCTCGGCAGCCTCCGGAGCAAAAAACGCAAACGTCCAGCCGCTGCTCCCACAGCAAAGGCCCCAGCGGGGAAAAGTCATGCTGGTCCTCACTGCCTCCAGGAACCCCTTCAAATGCCCCACACCTTTTGGACCTCTCTGCTTTCATGTGGCCTCCATCCTCAAAACCACCGTTTTTCACTCTCGGCAGCGTCCGGAGCAAAAAACGCAAACGTCCAGCCCCTGCTCCCACAGCAAAGGCCCCAGCGGGGAAAAGTCATGCTGGTCCTCACTGCCTCTTGGAACCCCTTCAAATGCCCCAGACCTGTTTGACCTCTCTGCTTTCCTGTGGAATCCATCCTCAAAACCACCGTTCTTAACCCTTGGCAGCCTCCGGAGCAAAAAGCGCAAACGTCCAGCCGCTGCTCCCACAGCAAAGGCCCCAGCGGGGAAAAGTCATGCTGGTCCTCACTGCCTCTTGGAACCCATTCAAATGCCCCACACTTTTTGGACCTCTCTGCTTTCCTGTGGACTCCATCCTCAAAACCACCGTTTTTAACCCTCGGTAGTCTCTGTACCAAAAAACGCAAACGTCCAGCCGCTGCTCCCATAGCAAAGGTTCCAAGACGGAAAAGCCATGCTGGTCCTCACTGCCTCCGGGAACCCCTTCAAATGCCCCACACCTTTTGGACCTCTCTGCTTTCCTGTGGACTCCATCCTCAAAACCACCGTTTTTCACTCTCGGCAGCCTCCGGAGCAAAAAACGCAAACGTCCAGCCGCTGCTCCCACAGCAAAGGCCCCAGCGGGGAAAAGTCATGCTGGTCCTCACTGCCTCCGGGAACCCCTTCAAATGCCCCACACCTTTTGGACCTCTCTGCTTTCCTGTGGACTCCATCCTCAAAACCACCGTTTTTCACTCTCGGCAGCCTCCGGAGCAAAAAACGCAAACGTCCAGCCGCTGCTCCCACAGCAAAGGCCCCAGCGGGGAAAAGTCATGCTGGTCCTCACTGCCTCCGGGAACCCCTTCAAATGCCCCACACCTTTTGGACCTCTCTGCTTTCCTGTGGACTCCATCCTCAAAACCACCGTTTTTCACTCTCAGCATCCGCCGGAGCAAAAAACGCAAACGTCCAGCCGCTGCTCCCACAGCAAAGGTTCCAAGGCGGAAAAGTCATGCTGGTCCTCACTGCCTCCGGGAACCCCTTCAAATGCCCCACACCTTTTGGACCTCTTTGTTTTCCTGTGGACTCCATCCTCAAAACCACCGTTTTTCACTCTCGGCAGCGTCCGGAGCAAAAAACGCAAACGTCCAGCCGCTGCTCCCACAGCAAAGGCCCCAGCGGGGAAAAGTCATGCTGGTCCTCACTGCCTCCGGGAACCCCTTCAAATGCCCCACACCTTTTAGACCTCTCTGCTTTCCTGTGGACTCCATCCTCAAAACCACCGTTTTTCACTCTCGGCAGCCTCCGGAGCAAAAAGCGCAAACGTCCAGCCGCTGCTCCCACAGCAAAGGCCCCAGCGGGGAAAAGTCATGCTGGTCCTCACTACCTACGGGAACCCCTTCAAATGCCCCACACCTTTTGGACCTCTCTGCTTTCCTGTGGACTCCATCCTCAAAACCACCCTTTTTCACTCTCGGCAGCCTCCGGAGCAAAAAACGCAAACGTCCAGCCGCTGCTTCCACAGCAAAGGCCCCAGCGGGGAAAAGTCATGCTGGTCCTCACTGCCTCCAGGAACCCCTTCAAATGCCCCACACCTTTTAAACCTCTCTGCTTTCATGTGGCCTCCATCCTCAAAACCACCGTTTTTCACTCTCGGCAGCCTCCGGAGCAAAAAACGCAAACGTCCAGCCGCTGCTCCCACAGCAAAGGCCCCAGCGGGGAAAAGTCATGCTGGTCCTCACTGCCTCTGGGAACCCCTTCAAATGCCCCACACCTTTTGGACCTCTCTGCTTTCCTATGGACTCCATCCTCAAAACCACCGTTTTTCACTCTCGGCAGCCTCCGGAGCAAAAAACGCAAACGTCCAGCCGCTGCTCCCACAGCAAAGGCCCCAGCGGGGAAAAGTCATGCTGGTCCTCACTGCCTCCGGGAACCCCTTCAAATGCCCCACACCTTTTGGACCTCTCTGCTTTCCTGTAGACTCCATCCTCAAAACCACTGTTTTTCACTCTCGGCAGCGTCCGGAGCCAAAACAGCAAACGTCCAGCCGCTGCTTCCACAGCAAAGGCCCCAGCGGGGAAAAGTCATGCTGGTCCTCACTGCCTCCGGGAACCCCTTCATATGCCCCACACCTTTTGGACCTCTCTGCTTTCCTGAGGACTCTAACCTCAAAACCACCGTTTTTCACTCTCGGCAGCCTCCGGAGCAAAAAACGCAAACGTCCAGCCCCTGCTCCCACAGCAAAGGCCCCAGCGGGGAAAAGTCATGCTGGTCCTCACTGCCTCCGGGAACCCCTTCAAATGCCCCACACCTTTTGGACCTCTCTGCTTTCCTGTGGACTCCATCCTCAAAACCACCGTTTTTCACTCTCGGCAGCCTCCGGAGCAAAAAACGCAAACGTCCAGCCGCTGCTCCCACAGCAAAGGCCCCAGCGGGGAAAAGTCATGCTGGTCCTCACTGCCTCCGGGAACCCCTTCAAATGCCCCACACCTTTTGGACCTCTCTGCTTTCCTGTGGACTCCATCCTCAAAAACACCGTTTTTCACTCTCAGCATCCGCCGGAGCAAAAAACACAAACGTCCAGCCGCTGCTCTCACAGCAAAGGTTCCAAGGCGGAAAAGTCATGCTGGTCCTCACTGCCTCCGGGAACCCCTTCAAATGCCCCACACCTTTTGGACCTCTCTGTTTTCCTGTGGACTCCATCCTCAAAACCACCGTTTTTCACTCTCGGCAGCCTCCGGAGCAAAAAACTCAAACGTCCAGCCGCTGCTACCACAGCAAAGGCCCCAGCGGGGAAAAGTCATGCTGGTCCTCACTGCCTCCGGGAACCCCTTCAAATGCCCCACACCTTTTGGACCTCTCTGCTTTCCTGTGGACTCCATCCTCAAAACCACCGTTTTTCACTCTCGGCAGCCTCCAGACCAAAAAACGCAAACGTCCAGCCGCTGCTCCCACAGCAAATGCCCCAGCGGGGAAAAGTCATGCTGGTCCTCACTGCCTCCGGGAACCCCTTCAAATGCCCCACACCTTTTGGACCTCTCTGCTTTCCTGTGGACTCCATCCTCAAAACCACCGTTTTTCACTCTCGGCAGCGTCCTGAGCAAAAAACGCAAACGTCCAGCCGCTGCTCCCACAGCAAAGGCCCCAGCAGGGAAAAGTCATGCTGGTCCTCACTACCTACGGGAACCCCTTCAAATGCCCCACACCTTTTGGACCTCTCTGCTTTCCTGTGGACTCCATCCTCAAAACCACCGTTTTTCACTCTCAGCAGCCTCCGGAGCAAAAAGTGCAAACGTCCAGCCGCTGCTTCCACAGCAAAGGCCCCAGCGGGGAAAAGTCATGCTGGTCCTCACTGCCTCCAGGAACCCCTTCAAATGCCCCACACCTTTTGGACCTCTCTGCTTTCCTGTGGACTCCATCCTCAAAACCACCGTTTTTAACCCTCGGTAGTCTGTACCAAAAAACGCAAACGTCCAGCCGCTGCTCCCACAGCAAAGGTTCCAAGACGGAAAAGTCATGCTGGTCCTCACTGCCTCCGGGAACCCCTTCAAATGCCCCACACCTTTTGGACCTCTCTGTTTTCATGTGGGCTCCATCCTCAAAACCACTGCTTTTCACTCTCAGCAGTCTCCGGAGCAAAAAACGCAAACGTCCAGCCGCTGCTCCCACAGCAAAGGCCCCAGCGGGGAAAAGTCATGCTGGTCCTCACTGCCTCCGGGAACCCCTTCAAATGCCCCACAACTTTTGAACCTCTCTGCTTTCCTGTGGACTCCATCCTCAAAACCACTGTTTTTCACTTTCGGCAGCCTCCGGATCAAAAAACGCAAAAGTCCAGCCGCTGCTACCACAGCAAAGGCCCCAGCAGGGAAAAGTCATGCTGGTCCTCACTGCCTCCGGGAACCCCTTCAAATGCCCCACACCTTTTGGACCTCTCTGCTTTCCTGTGGACTCCATCCTCAAAACCACCGTTTTTCACTCTCGGCAGCCTCCGGAGCAAAAAACGCAAACGTCCAGCCGCTGCTTCCACAGCAAAGGCCCCAGCGGGGAAAAGTCATGCTGGTCCTCACTGCCTCCAGGAACCCCTTCAAATGCCCCACACCTTTTAAACCTCTCTGCTTTCATGTGGCCTCCATCCTCAAAACCACCGTTTTTCACTCTCGGCAGCGTCCGGAGCAAAAAACGCAAACGTCCAGCCGCTGCTCCCACAGCAAAGGCCCCAGCGGGGAAAAGTCATGCTGGTCCTCACTGCCTCCAGGAACCCCTTCAAATGCCCCACACCTTTTGGACCTCTCTGCTTTCCTATGGACTCCATCCTCAAAACCACCGTTTTTCACTCTCCGCAGCCTCCGGAGCAAAAAACGCAAACGTCCAGCCGCTGCTCCCACAGCAAAGGCCCCAGCGGGGAAAAGTCATGCTGGTCCTCACTGCCTCCGGGAACCCCTTCAAATGCCCCACACCTTTTGGACCTCTCTGCTTTCCTGTGGACTCCATCCTCAAAACCACTGTTTTTCACTCTCGGCAGCGTCCGGAGCCAAAACAGCAAACGTCCAGCCGCTGCTTCCACAGCAAAGGCCCCAGCGGGGAAAAGTCATGCTGGTCCTCACTGCCTCCGGGAACCCCTTCATATGCCCCACACCTTTTGGACCTCTCTGCTTTCCTGAGGACTCTAACCTCAAAACCACCGTTTTTCACTCTCGGCAGCCTCCGGAGCAAAAAACGCAAACGTCCAGCCCCTGCTCCCACAGCAAAGGCCCCAGCGGGGAAAAGTCATGCTGGTCCTCACTGCCTCCGGGAACCCCTTCAAATGCCCCACACCTTTTGGACCTCTCTGCTTTCCTGTGGACTCCATCCTCAAAACCACCGTTTTTCACTCTCGGCAGCCTCCGGAGCAAAAAACGCAAAGGTCCAGCCGCTGCTCCCACAGCAAAGGCCCCAGCGGGGAAAAGTCATGCTGGTCCTCACTGCCTCCGGGAACCACTTCAAATGCCCCACACCTTTTGGACCTCTCTGCTTTCCTGTGGACCCCATCCTCAAAACCACCGTTTTTCACTCTTGGCAGCCTCCGGAGCAAAAAACGCAAACGTCCAGCCGCTGCTCCCACAGCAAAGGCCCCAGCGGGGAAAAGTCATGCTGGTCCTCACTGCCTCCGGGAACCCCTTCAAATGCCCCACACCTTTTGGACCTCTCTGCTTTCCTGTGGACTCCATCCTCAAAAACACCGTTTTTCACTCTCAGCATCCGCCGGAGCAAAAAACACAAACGTCCAGCCGCTGCTCCCACAGCAAAGGTTCCAAGGCGGAAAAGTCATGCTGGTCCTCACTGCCTCCGGGAACCCCTTCAAATGCCCCACACCTTTTGGACCTCTCTGCTTTCCTGTGGACTCCATCCTCAAAACCACCGTTTTTCACTCTCGGCAGCCTCCGGAGCAAAAAACGCAAACGTCCAGCCGCTGCTACCACAGCAAAGGCCCCAGCGGGGAAAAGTCATGCTGGTCCTCACTGCCTCCGGGAACCCCTTCAAATGCCCCACACCTTTTGGACCTCTCTGCTTTCCTGTGGACTCCATCCTCAAAACCACCGTTTTTCACTCTCGGCAGCCTCCGGACCAAAAAACGCAAACGTCCAGCCGCTGCTCCCACAGCAAAGGCCCCAGCGGGGAAAAGTCATGCTGGTCCTCACTGCCTCCAGGAACCCCTTCAAATGCCCCACACCTTTTGGACCTCTCTGCTTTCATGTGGACTCCATCCTCAAAACCACCGTTTTTCACTCTCGGCAGCGTCCGGAGCAAAAAACGCAAACGTCCAGCCGCTGCTCCCACAGCAAAGGCCCCAGCGGGGAAAAGTCATGCTGGTCCTCACTGCCTCCGGGAACCCCTTCAAATGCCCCACACCTTTTAGACCTCTCTGCTTTCCTGTGGACTCCATCCTCAAAACCACCATTTTTCACTCTCGGCAGCCTCCGGAGCAAAAAGCGCAAACGTCCAGCCGCTGCTCCCACAGCAAAGGCCCCAGCAGGGAAAAGTCATGCTGGTCCTCACTACCTACGGGAACCCCTTCAAATGCCCCACACCTTTTGGACCTCTCTGCTTTCCTGTGGACTCCATCCTCAAAACCACCGTTTTTCACTCTCGGCAGCCTCCGGAGCAAAAAGTGCAAACGTCCAGCCGCTGCTTCCACAGCAAAGGCCCCAGCGGGGAAAAGTCATGCTGGTCCTCACTGCCTCCGGGAACCCCTTCAAATGCCCCACACCTTTTGGACCTCTCTGCTTTCCTGTGGACTCCATCCTCAAAACCACCGTTTTTAACCCTCGGTAGTCTGTACCAAAAAACGCAAACGTCCAGCCGCTGCTCCCATAGCAAAGGTTCCAAGACGGAAAAGTCATGCTGGTCCTCACTGCCTCCGGGAACCCCTTCAAATGCCCCACACCTTTTGGACCTCTCTGTTTTCATGTGGGCTCCATCCTCAAAACCACTGTTTTTCACTCTCAGCAGCCTCCGGAGCAAAAAACGCAAACGTCCAGCCGCTGCTCCCACAGCAAAGGCCCCAGCGGGGAAAAGTCATGCTGGTCCTCACTGCCTCTGGGAACCCCTTCAAATGCCCCACACCTTTTGGACCTCTCTGCTTTCCTATGGACTCCATCCTCAAAACCACCGTTTTTCACTCTCGGCAGCCTCCGGAGCAAAAAACGCAAACGTCCAGCCGCTGCTCCCACAGCAAAGGCCCCAGCGGGGAAAAGTCATGCTGGTCCTCACTGCCTCCGGGAACCCCTTCAAATGCCCCACACCTTTTGGACCTCTCTGCTTTCCTGTAGACTCCATCCTCAAAACCACTGTTTTTCACTCTCGGCAGCGTCCGGAGCCAAAACAGCAAACGTCCAGCCGCTGCTTCCACAGCAAAGGCCCCAGCGGGGAAAAGTCATGCTGGTCCTCACTGCCTCCGGGAACCCCTTCATATGCCCCACACCTTTTGGACCTCTCTGCTTTCCTGAGGACTCTAACCTCAAAACCACCGTTTTTCACTCTCGGCAGCCTCCGGAGCAAAAAACGCAAACGTCCAGCCCCTGCTCCCACAGCAAAGGCCCCAGCGGGGAAAAGTCATGCTGGTCCTCACTGCCTCCGGGAACCCCTTCAAATGCCCCACACCTTTTGGACCTCTCTGCTTTCCTGTGGACTCCATCCTCAAAACCACCGTTTTTCACTCTCGGCAGCCTCCGGAGCAAAAAACGCAAACGTCCAGCCGCTGCTCCCACAGCAAAGGCCCCAGCGGGGAAAAGTCATGCTGGTCCTCACTGCCTCCGGGAACCCCTTCAAATGCCCCACACCTTTTGGACCTCTCTGCTTTCCTGTGGACTCCATCCTCAAAACCACCGTTTTTCACTCTCAGCATCCGCCGGAGCAAAAAACACAAACGTCCAGCCGCTGCTCTCACAGCAAAGGTTCCAAGGCGGAAAAGTCATGCTGGTCCTCACTGCCTCCGGGAACCCCTTCAAATGCCCCACACCTTTTGGACCTCTCTGTTTTCCTGTGGACTCCATCCTCAAAACCACCGTTTTTCACTCTCGGCAGCCTCCGGAGCAAAAAACGCAAACGTCCAGCCGCTGCTACCACAGCAAAGGCCCCAGCGGGGAAAAGTCATGCTGGTCCTCACTGCCTCCGGGAACCCCTTCAAATGCCCCACACCTTTTGGACCTCTCTGCTTTCCTGTGGACTCCATCCTCAAAACCACCGTTTTTCACTCTCGGCAGCCTCCAGACCAAAAAACGCAAACGTCCAGCCGCTGCTCCCACAGCAAATGCCCCAGCGGGGAAAAGTCATGCTGGTCCTCACTGCCTCCGGGAACCCCTTCAAATGCCCCACACCTTTTGGACCTCTCTGCTTTCCTGTGGACTCCATCCTCAAAACCACCGTTTTTCACTCTCGGCAGCGTCCTGAGCAAAAAACGCAAACGTCCAGCCGCTGCTCCCACAGCAAAGGCCCCAGCAGGGAAAAGTCATGCTGGTCCTCACTACCTACGGGAACCCCTTCAAATGCCCCACACCTTTTGGACCTCTCTGCTTTCCTGTGGACTCCATCCTCAAAACCACCGTTTTTCACTCTCAGCAGCCTCCGGAGCAAAAAGTGCAAACGTCCAGCCGCTGCTTCCACAGCAAAGGCCCCAGCGGGGAAAAGTCATGCTGGTCCTCACTGCCTCCAGGAACCCCTTCAAATGCCCCACACCTTTTGGACCTCTCTGCTTTCCTGTGGACTCCATCCTCAAAACCACCGTTTTTAACCCTCGGTAGTCTGTACCAAAAAACGCAAACGTCCAGCCGCTGCTCCCACAGCAAAGGTTCCAAGACGGAAAAGTCATGCTGGTCCTCACTGCCTCCGGGAACCCCTTCAAATGCCCCACACCTTTTGGACCTCTCTGTTTTCATGTGGGCTCCATCCTCAAAACCACTGCTTTTCACTCTCAGCAGTCTCCGGAGCAAAAAACGCAAACGTCCAGCCGCTGCTCCCACAGCAAAGGCCCCAGCGGGGAAAAGTCATGCTGGTCCTCACTGCCTCCGGGAACCCCTTCAAATGCCCCACAACTTTTGAACCTCTCTGCTTTCCTGTGGACTCCATCCTCAAAACCACTGTTTTTCACTTTCGGCAGCCTCCGGATCAAAAAACGCAAAAGTCCAGCCGCTGCTACCACAGCAAAGGCCCCAGCAGGGAAAAGTCATGCTGGTCCTCACTGCCTCCGGGAACCCCTTCAAATGCCCCACACCTTTTGGACCTCTCTGCTTTCCTGTGGACTCCATCCTCAAAACCACCGTTTTTCACTCTCGGCAGCCTCCGGAGCAAAAAACGCAAACGTCCAGCCGCTGCTTCCACAGCAAAGGCCCCAGCGGGGAAAAGTCATGCTGGTCCTCACTGCCTCCAGGAACCCCTTCAAATGCCCCACACCTTTTAAACCTCTCTGCTTTCATGTGGCCTCCATCCTCAAAACCACCGTTTTTCACTCTCGGCAGCGTCCGGAGCAAAAAACGCAAACGTCCAGCCGCTGCTCCCACAGCAAAGGCCCCAGCGGGGAAAAGTCATGCTGGTCCTCACTGCCTCCAGGAACCCCTTCAAATGCCCCACACCTTTTGGACCTCTCTGCTTTCCTATGGACTCCATCCTCAAAACCACCGTTTTTCACTCTCCGCAGCCTCCGGAGCAAAAAACGCAAACGTCCAGCCGCTGCTCCCACAGCAAAGGCCCCAGCGGGGAAAAGTCATGCTGGTCCTCACTGCCTCCGGGAACCCCTTCAAATGCCCCACACCTTTTGGACCTCTCTGCTTTCCTGTGGACTCCATCCTCAAAACCACTGTTTTTCACTCTCGGCAGCGTCCGGAGCCAAAACAGCAAACGTCCAGCCGCTGCTTCCACAGCAAAGGCCCCAGCGGGGAAAAGTCATGCTGGTCCTCACTGCCTCCGGGAACCCCTTCATATGCCCCACACCTTTTGGACCTCTCTGCTTTCCTGAGGACTCTAACCTCAAAACCACCGTTTTTCACTCTCGGCAGCCTCCGGAGCAAAAAACGCAAACGTCCAGCCCCTGCTCCCACAGCAAAGGCCCCAGCGGGGAAAAGTCATGCTGGTCCTCACTGCCTCCGGGAACCCCTTCAAATGCCCCACACCTTTTGGACCTCTCTGCTTTGCTGTGGACTCCATCCTCAAAACCACCGTTTTTCACTCTCGGCAGCCTCCGGAGCAAAAAACGCAAAGGTCCAGCCGCTGCTCCCACAGCAAAGGCCCCAGCGGGGAAAAGTCATGCTGGTCCTCACTGCCTCCGGGAACCCCTTCAAATGCCCCACACCTTTTGGACCTCTCTGCTTTCCTGTGGACCCCATCCTCAAAACCACCATTTTTCACTCTTGGCAGCCTCCGGAGCAAAAAACGCAAACGTCCAGCCGCTGCTCCCACAGCAAAGGCCCCAGCGGGGAAAAGTCATGCTGGTCCTCACTGCCTCCGGGAACCCCTTCAAATGCCCCACACCTTTTGGACCTCTCTGCTTTCCTGTGGACTCCATCCTCAAAAACACCGTTTTTCACTCTCAGCATCCGCCGGAGCAAAAAACACAAACGTCCAGCCGCTGCTCCCACAGCAAAGGTTCCAAGGCGGAAAAGTCATGCTGGTCCTCACTGCCTCCGGGAACCCCTTCAAATGCCCCACACCTTTTGGACCTCTCTGCTTTCCTGTGGACTCCATCCTCAAAACCACCGTTTTTCACTCTCGGCAGCCTCCGGAGCAAAAAACGCAAACGTCCAGCCGCTGCTACCACAGCAAAGGCCCCAGCGGGGAAAAGTCATGCTGGTCCTCACTGCCTCCGGGAACCCCTTCAAATGCCCCACACCTTTTGGACCTCTCTGCTTTCCTGTGGACTCCATCCTCAAAACCACCGTTTTTCACTCTCGGCAGCCTCCGGACCAAAAAACGCAAACGTCCAGCCGCTGCTCCCACAGCAAAGGCCCCAGCGGGGAAAAGTCATGCTGGTCCTCACTGCCTCCAGGAACCCCTTCAAATGCCCCACACCTTTTGGACCTCTCTGCTTTCATGTGGACTCCATCCTCAAAACCACCGTTTTTCACTCTCGGCAGCGTCCGGAGCAAAAAACGCAAACGTCCAGCCGCTGCTCCCACAGCAAAGGCCCCAGCGGGGAAAAGTCATGCTGGTCCTCACTGCCTCCGGGAACCCCTTCAAATGCCCCACACCTTTTAGACCTCTCTGCTTTCCTGTGGACTCCATCCTCAAAACCACCATTTTTCACTCTCGGCAGCCTCCGGAGCAAAAAGCGCAAACGTCCAGCCGCTGCTCCCACAGCAAAGGCCCCAGCAGGGAAAAGTCATGCTGGTCCTCACTACCTACGGGAACCCCTTCAAATGCCCCACACCTTTTGGACCTCTCTGCTTTCCTGTGGACTCCATCCTCAAAACAACCGTTTTTCACTCTCGGCAGCCTCCGGAGCAAAAAGTGCAAACGTCCAGCCGCTGCTTCCACAGCAAAGGCCCCAGCGGGGAAAAGTCATGCTGGTCCTCACTGCCTCCGGGAACCCCTTCAAATGCCCCACACCTTTTGGACCTCTCTGCTTTCCTGTGGACTCCATCCTCAAAACCACCGTTTTTAACCCTCGGTAGTCTGTACCAAAAAACGCAAACGTCCAGCCGCTGCTCCCATAGCAAAGGTTCCAAGACGGAAAAGTCATGCTGGTCCTCACTGCCTCCGGGAACCCCTTCAAATGCCCCACACCTTTTGGACCTCTCTGTTTTCATGTGGGCTCCATCCTCAAAACCACTGTTTTTCACTCTCAGCAGTCTCCGGAGCAAAAAACGCAAACGTCCAGCCGCTGCTCCCACAGCAAAGGCCCCAGCGGGGAAAAGTCATGCTGGTCCTCACTGCCTCCGGGAACCCCTTCAAATGCCCCACACCTTTTGGACCCCTCTGCTTTCCTGTGGACTCCATCCTCAAAACCACTGTTTTTCACTCTCGGCACCCTCCGGATCAAAAAACGCAAAAGTCCAGCCGCTGCTACCACAGCAAAGGCCCCAGCAGGGAAAAGTCATGCTGGTCCTCACTGCCTCCGGGAACCCATTCAAATGCCCCACACCTTTTGGACCTCTCTGCTTTCCTGTGGACTCCATCCTCAAAACCACCGTTTTTCACTCTCGGCAGCCTCCGGAGCAAAAAACGCAAACGTCCAGCCGCTGCTCCCACAGCAAAGGCCCCAGCGGGGAAAAGTCATGCTGGTCCTCACTGCCTCCGGGAACCCCTTCATATGCCCCACACCTTTTGGACCTCTCTGCTTTCCTGAGGACTCTAACCTCAAAACCACTGTTTTTCACTCTCGGCAGCCTCCGGAGCAAAAAACGCAAACGTCCAGCCGCTGCTCCCACAGCAAAGGCCCCAGCGGGGAAAAGTCATGCTGGTCCTCACTGCCTCCGGGAACCCCTTCAAATGCCCTACACCTTTTGGACCTCTCTGTTTTCCTGTGGAATCCATCCTCAAAACCACCGTTTTTAACCCTCGGTAGTCTCTGTAGCAAAAAACGCAAACGTCCAGCCGCTGCTCCCACAGCAAAGGTTCCAAGGCGGAAAAGTCATGCTGGTCCTCACTGCCTCCGGGAACCCCTTCAAATGCCCCACACCTGTTTGACCTCTCTGCTTTCCTGTGGACTCCATCCTCAAAACCACCGTTTTTCACTCTCGGCAGCCTCCGGAGCAAAAAACGCAAACGTCCAGCCGCTGCTTCCACAGCAAAGGTTCCAAGACGGAAAAGTCATGCTGGTCCTCACTGCCTCCGGGAACCCCTTCAAATGCCCCATACCTTTTAGACCTCTCTGCTTTCCTGTGGAATCCATCCTCAAAACCACCGTTTTTAACTATTGGCAGCCTCCGGAGCAAAAAGCGCAAACGTCCAGCCGCTGCTCCCACAGCAAAGGCCCCAGCGGGGAAAAGTCATGCTGGTCCTCACTACATCCGGGAACCCCTTCAAATGCCCCACACCTTTTGGACCTCTCTGCTTTCCTGTAGACTCCATCCTCAAAACCACCGTTTTTCACTCTCGGCAGCCTCCGGAGCAAAAAACGCAAACGTCCAGCCGCTGCTCCCATAGCAAAGGTTACAAGACGGAATAGTCATGCTGGTCCTCACTGCCTCCGGGAACCCCTTCAAATGCCCCACACCTTTTGGACCTCTCTGCTTTCCTGTAGACTCCATCCTCAAAACCACTGTTTTTCACTCTCGGCAGCATCCGGAGCCAAAACCGCAAACGTCCAGCCGCTGCTCCCACAGCAAAGGCCCCAGCGGGGAAAAGTCATGGTGGTCCTCACTGCCTCCGGGAACCCCTTCAAATGCCCCACACCTTTTGGACCTCTCTGCTTTCCTGTAGACTCCATCCTCAAAACCACTGTTTTTCACTCTCGGCAGCATCCGGAGCCAAAACCGCAAACGTCCAGCCGCTGCTCCCACAGCAAACGCCCCAGCGGGGAAAAGTCATGCTGGTCCTCACTGCCTCCGGGAACCCCTTCAAATGCCCCACACCTTTTGGACCTCTCTGCTTTCCTGTGGACTCCATCCTCAAAACCACTGTTTTTCACTCTCGGCAGCCTCCGGATCAAAAAACGCAAAAGTCCAGCCGCTGCTACCACAGCAAAGGCCCCAGCGGGGAAAAGTCATGCTGGTCCTCACTGCCTCCGGGAACCCCTTCAAATGCCCCACACCTGTTTGACCTCTCTGCTTTCCTGTGGACTCCATCCTCAAAACCACCGTTTTTCACTCTCGGCAGCGTCCGGAGTAAAAACGCAAACGTCCAGCCGCTGCTCCCACAGCAAAGGCCCCAGCGGGGAAAAGTCATGCTGGTCCTCACTGCCTCCAGGAACCCCTTCAAATGCCCCACACCTGTTTGACCTCTCTGCTTTCCTGTGGAATCCATCCTCAAAACCACCGTTTTTCACTCTCGGCAGCCTCCGGAACAAAAAACGCAAACGTCCAGCCGCTGCTCCCACAGCAAAGGCCCCAGCGGGGAAAAGTCATGCTGGTCCTCACTGCCTCTTGGAACCCCTTCAAATGCCCCACACTTTTTGGACCTCTCTGCTTTCCTGTGGACTCCATCCTCAAAACCACCGTTTTTAACCCTCGGTAGTCTCTGTACCAAAAAACGCAAACGTCCAGCCGCTGCTCCCATAGCAAATGTTCCAAGGCGGAAAAGTCATGCTGGTCCTCACTGCCTCCAGGAACCCCTTAAAATGCCCCACACCTTTTGGACCTCTCTGCTTTCCTGTGGACTCCATCCTCAAAACCACCGTTTTTCACTCTCGGCAGCCTCCGGAGCAAAAAACGCAAACGTCCAGCCGCTGCTTCCACAGCAAAGGCCCCAGCGGGGAAAAGTCATGCTGGTCCTCACTGCCTCCAGGAACCCCTTCAAATGCCCCACACCTTTTGGACCTCTCTGCTTTCCTGTGGACTCCATCCTCAAAACAACCGTTTTTCACTCTCGGCAGCCTCCTGAGCAAAAAACGCAAACGTCCAGCCGCTGCTCCCACAGCAAACGCCCCAGCGGGGAAAAGTCATGCTGGTCCTCACTGCCTCCGGGAACCCCTTCAAATGCCCCACACCTTTTGGACCTCTCTGCTTTCCTGTGGACTCCATCCTCAAAACCACTGTTTTTCACTCTCGGCAGCCTCCGGATCAAAAAACGCAAAAGTCCAGCCGCTGCTACCACAGCAAAGGCCCCAGCAGGGAAAAGTCATGCTGGTCCTCACTGCCTCCGGGAACCCCTTCAAATGCCCCACACCTTTTGGACCTCTCTGCTTTCCTGTGGACTCCATCCTCAAAACCACCATTTTTCACTCTCGGCAGCCTCCGGAGCAAAAAACGCAAACGTCCAGCCGCTGCTTCCACAGCAAAGGCCCCAGCGGGGAAAAGTCATGCTGGTCCTCACTGCCTCCGGGAACCCCTTCAAATGCCCCACACCTGTTTGACCTCTCTGCTTTCCTGTGGACTCCATCCTCAAAACCACCGTTTTTCACTCTCGGCAGCGTCCGGAGTAAAAACGCAAACGTCCAGCCGCTGCTCCCACAGCAAAGGCCCCAGCGGGGAAAAGTCATGCTGGTCCTCACTGCCTCCAGGAACCCCTTCAAATGCCCCACACCTGTTTGACCTCTCTGCTTTCCTGTGGAATCCATCCTCAAAACCACCGTTTTTCACTCTCGGCAGCCTCCGGAACAAAAAACGCAAACGTCCAGCCGCTGCTCCCACAGCAAAGGCCCCAGCGGGGAAAAGTCATGCTGGTCCTCACTGCCTCTTGGAACCCCTTCAAATGCCCCACACTTTTTGGACCTCTCTGCTTTCCTGTGGACTCCATCCTCAAAACCACCGTTTTTAACCCTCGGTAGTCTCTGTACCAAAAAACGCAAACGTCCAGCCGCTGCTCCCATAGCAAATGTTCCAAGGCGGAAAAGTCATGCTGGTCCTCACTGCCTCCAGGAACCCCTTAAAATGCCCCACACCTTTTGGACCTCTCTGCTTTCCTGTGGACTCCATCCTCAAAACCACCGTTTTTCACTCTCGGCAGCCTCCGGAGCAAAAAACGCAAACGTCCAGCCGCTGCTTCCACAGCAAAGGCCCCAGCGGGGAAAAGTCATGCTGGTCCTCACTGCCTCCAGGAACCCCTTCAAATGCCCCACACCTTTTGGACCTCTCTGCTTTCCTGTGGACTCCATCCTCAAAACAACCGTTTTTCACTCTCGGCAGCCTCCTGAGCAAAAAACGCAAACGTCCAGCCGCTGCTCCCACAGCAAAGGCCCCAGCGGGGAAAAGTCATGCTGGTCCTCACTGCCTCCGGGAACCCCTTCAAATGCCCCACACCTTTTAGACCTCTCTGCTTTCCTGTGGACTCCATCCTCAAAACCACCGTTTTTCACTCTCGGCAGCCTCCGGAGCAAAAAAAGCAAACGTCCAGCCGCTGCTTCCACAGCAAAGGCCCCAGCGGGGAAAAGTCATGCTGGTCCTCACTGCCTCCAGGAACCCCTTCAAATGCCCCACACCTGTTTGACCTCTCTGCTTTCCTGTGGACTCCATCCTCAAAACCACCGTTTTTCACTCTCGGCAGCGTCCGGAGTAAAAACGCAAACGTCCAGCCGCTGCTCCCACAGCAAAGGCCCCAGCGGGGAAAAGTCATGCTGGTCCTCACTGCCTCCGGGAACCCCTTCAAGTGCCCCACACCTGTTTGACCTCTCTGCTTTCCTGTGGAATCCATCCTCAAAACCACCGTTTTTCACTCTCGGCAGCCTCCGGAGCAAAAAACGCAAACGTCCAGCCGCTGCTCCCACAGCAAAGGCCCCAGCGGGGAAAAGTCATGCTGGTCCTCACTGCCTCCGGGAACCCCTTCAAATGCCCCACACCTTTTAGACCTCTCTGCTTTCCTGTGGAATCCATCCTCAAAACCACCGTTTTTAACCCTCGGCAGCCTCCGGAGCAAAAAGTGCAAACGTCCAGCCGCTGCTCCTACAGCAAAGGCCCCAGCAGGGAAAAGTCATGCTGGTCCTCACTACCTCCGGGAACCCCTTCAAATGCCCCACACCTTTTGGACCTCTCTGCTTTCCTGTGGACTCCATCCTCAAAACCACCGTTTTTCACTCTCGGCAGCCTCCGGAGCAAAAAACGCAAACGTCCAGCCGCTGCTCCCATAGCAAAGTTTCCAAGACGGAAAAGTCATGCTGGTCCTCACTGCCTCCGGGAACCCCTTCAAATGCCCCACACCTTTTGGACCTCTCTGCTTTCCTGTAGACTCCATCCTCAAAACCACTGTTTTTCACTCTCGGCAGCATCCGGAGCCAAAACCGCAAACGTCCAGCCGCTGCTCCCACAGCAAAGGCCCCAGTGGGGAAAAGTCATGCTGGTCCTCACTCCATCCGGGAACCCCTTCAAATGCCCCACACCTTTTGGACCTCTCTGCTTTCCTGAGGACTCTAACCTCAAAACCACCGTTTTTCACTCTCGGCAGCCTCCGGAGCAAAAAACGCAAACGTCCAGCCGCTACTCCCACAGCAAAGGCCCCAGCGGGGAAAAGTCATGCTGGTCCTCACCGCCTCCGGGAACCCCTTCAAATGCCCCACACCTTTTGGACCTCTCTGCTTTCCTGTGGACTCCATCCTCAAAACCACCGTTTTTCACTCTCGGCAGCCTCCGGAGCAAAAAACGCAAACGTCCAGCCGCTGCTCCCACAGCAAAGGCCCCAGCGGGGAAAAGTCATGCTGGTCCTCACTGCCTCCGGGAACCCCTTCAAATGCCCCACACCTTTTGGACCTCTCTGATTTCCTGTGGAATCCATCCTCAAAACCACCGTTTTTAACCCTCGGTAGTCTCTGTAGCAAAAAACGCAAACGTCCAGCCGCTGCTCCCACAGCAAAGGTTCCAAGGCGGAAAAGTCATGCTGGTCCTCACTGCCTCCGGGAACCCCTTCAAATGCCCCACACCTTTTGGACCTCTCTGCTTTCCTGTGGACTCCATCCTCAAAACCACCGTTTTTCACTCTCGGCAGCCTCCGGAGCAAAAAACGCAAACGTCCAGCCGCTGCTTCCACAGCAAAGGCCCCAGCGGGGAAAAGTCATGCTGGTCCTCACTGCCTCCAGGAACCCCTTCAAATGCCCCACACCTTTTGGACCTCTCTGCTTTCCTGTGGACTCCATCCTCAAAACCACCGTTTTTCACTCTCGGCAGCCTCCGGAGCAAAAAACGCAAACGTCCAGTCGCTGCTTCCACAGCAAAGGCCCCAGCGGGAAAAAGTCATGCTGGTCCTTACTGCCTCCAGGAACCCCTTCAAATGCCCCACACCTTTTAGACCTCTCTGCTTTCCTGTGGACTCCATCCTCAAAACCACCGTTTTTCACTCTCGGCAGCGTCCGGAGTAAAAACGCAAACGTCCAGCCGCTGCTCCCACAGCAAAGGCCCCAGCGGGGAAAAGTCATGCTGGTCCTCACTGCCTCCAGGAACCCCTTCAAATGCCCCACACCTGTTTGACCTCTCTGCTTTCCTGTGGAATCCATCCTCAAAACCACCGTTTTTCACTCTCGGCATCCTCCGGAGCAAAAAACGCAAACGTCCAGCCGCTGCTCCCACAGCAAAGGCCCCAGCGGGGAAAAGTCATGCTGGTCCTCACTGCCTCTTGGAACCCCTTGAAATGCCCCACACTTTTTGGACCTCTCTGCTTTCCTGTGGACTCCATCCTCAAAACCACCGTTTTTAACCCTCGGTAGTCTCTGTACCAAAAAACGCAAACGTCCAGCCGCTGCTCCCATAGCAAATGTTCCAAGGCGGAAAAGTCATGCTGGTCCTCACTGCCTCCAGGAACCCCTTCAAATGCCCCACACCTTTTGGACCTCTCTGCTTTCCTGTGGACTCCATCCTCAAAACCACCGTTTTTCACTCTCGGCAGCCTCCTGAGCAAAAAACGCAAACGTCCAGCCGCTGCTCCCACAGCAAAGGCCCCAGCGGGGAAAAGTCATGCTGGTCCTCACTGCCTCCGGGAACCCCTTCAAATGCCCCACACCTTTTAGACCTCTCTGCTTTCCTGTGGACTCCATCCTCAAAACCACCGTTTTTCACTCTCGGCAGCCTCCGGAGCAAAAAAAGCAAACGTCCAGCCGCTGCTTCCACAGCAAAGGCCCCAGCGGGGAAAAGTCATGCTGGTCCTCACTGCCTCCAGGAACCCCTTCAAATGCCCCACACCTGTTTGACCTCTCTGCTTTCCTGTGGAATCCATCCTCAAAACCACCGTTTTTCACTCTCGGCAGCGTCCGGAGTAAAAACGCAAACGTCCAGCCGCTGCTCCCACAGCAAAGGCCCCAGCGGGGAAAAGTCATGCTGGTCCTCACTGCCTCCGGGAACCCCTTCAAGTGCCCCACACCTGTTTGACCTCTCTGCTTTCCTGTGGACTCCATCCTCAAAACCACCGTTTTTCACTCTCGGCAACCTCCGGAGCAAAAAAAGCAAACGTCCAGCCGCTGCTTCCACAGCAAAGGCCCCAGCGGGGAAAAGTCATGCTGGTCCTCACTGCCTCCGGGAACCCCTTCAAATGCCCCACACCTTTTAGACCTCTCTGCTTTCCTGTGGAATCCATCCTCAAAACCACCGTTTTTAACCCTCGGCAGCCTCCGGAGCAAAAAGTGCAAACGTCCAGCCGCTGCTCCTACAGCAAAGGCCCCAGCGGGGAAAAGTCATGCTGGTCCTCACTACCTCCGGGAACCCCTTCAAATGCCCCACACCTTTTGGACCTCTCTGCTTTCCTGTGGACTCCATCCTCAAAACCACCGTTTTTCACTCTCGGCAGCCTCCGGAGCAAAAAACGCAAACGTCCAGTCGCTGCTTCCACAGCAAAGGCCCCAGCGGGGAAAAGTCATGCTGGTCCTTACTGCCTCCGGGAACCCCTTCAAATGCCCCACACCTTTTGGACCTCTCTGCTTTCCTGTGGACTCCATCCTCAAAACCACCGTTTTTCACTCTCGGCAGCGTCCGGAGTCAAAACGCAAACGTCCAGCCGCTGCTCCCACAGCAAAGGCCCCAGCGGGGAAAAGTCATGCTGGTCCTCACTGCCTCCAGGAACCCCTTCAAATGCCCCACCCCTGTTTGACCTCTCTGCTTTCCTGTGGAATCCATCCTCAAAACCACCGTTTTTCACTCTCGGCAGCCTCCGGAGCAAAAAACGCAAACGTCCAGCCGCTGCTCCCACAGCAAAGGCCCCAGCGGGGAAAAGTCATGCTGGTCCTCACTGCCTCTTGGAACCCCTTCAAATGCCCCACACTTTTTGGACCTCTCTGCTTTCCTGTGGACTCCATCCTCAAAACCACCGTTTTTAACCCTCGGTAGTCTCTGTACCAAAAAACGCAAACGTCCAGCCGCTGCTCCCATAGCAAATGTTCCAAGGCGGAAAAGTCATGCTGGTCCTCACTGCCTCCAGGAACCCCTTAAAATGCCCCACACCTTTTGGACCTCTCTGCTTTCCTGTGGACTCCATCCTCAAAACCACCGTTTTTCACTCTCGGCAGCCTCCGGAGCAAAAAACGCAAACGTCCAGCCGCTGCTTCCACAGCAAAGGCCCCAGCGGGGAAAAGTCATGCTGGTCCTCACTGCCTCCAGGAACCCCTTCAAATGCCCCACACCTTTTGGACCTCTCTGCTTTCCTGTGGACTCCATCCTCAAAACAACCGTTTTTCACTCTCGGCAGCCTCCGGAGCAAAAAACGCAAACGTCCAGCCGCTGCTCCCACAGCAAAGGCCCCAGCGGGGAAAAGTCATGCTGGTCCTCACTGCCTCCGGGAACCCCTTCAAATGCCCCACACCTTTTAAACCTCTCTGCTTTCCTGTGGAATCCATCCTCAAAACCACCGTTTTTAACCCTCGGCAGTCTCCGGAGCAAAAAGTGCAAACGTCCAGCCGCTGCTCCCACAGCAAAGGCCCCAGCGGGGAAAAGTCATGCTGGTCCTCACTACCTCTGGGAACCCCTTCAAATGCCCCACACCTTTTGGACCTCTCTGCTTTCCTGTGGACTCCATCCTCAAAACCACCGTTTTTCACTCTCGGCAGCCTCCGGAGCAAAAAACGCAAACGTCCAGCCGCTGCTCCCACAGCAAAGGCCCCAGCGGGGAAAAGTCATGCTGGTCCTCACTACCTCTGGGAACCCCTTCAAATGCCCCACACCTTTTGGACCTCTCTGCTTTCCTGTGGACTCCATCCTCAAAACCACCGTTTTTCACTCTCGGCAGCCTCCGGAGCAAAAAACGCAAACGTCCAGCCGCTGCTTCCACAGCAAAGGCCCCAGCGGGGAAAAGTCATGCTGGTCCTCACTGCCTCCAGGAACCCCTTCAAATGCCCCACAGCTTTTGGACCTCTCTGCTTTCATGTGGACTCCATCCTCAAAACCACCGTTTTTCACTCTCGGCAGCGTCCGGAGTAAAAACGCAAACGTCCAGCCGCTGCTCCCACAGCAAAGGCCCCAGCGGGGAAAAGTCATGCTGGTCCTCACTGCCTCCGGGAACCCCTTCAAATGCCCCACACCTGTTTGACCTCTCTGCTTTCCTGTGGAATCCATCCTCAAAACCACCGTTTTTCACTCTCGGCAGCCTCCGGAGCAAAAAACGCAAACGTCCAGCCGCTGCTCCCACAGCAAAGGCCCCAGCGGGGAAAAGTCATGCTGGTCCTCACTGCCTCCGGGAACCCCTTCAAATGCCCCACACCTTTTAGACCTCTCTGCTTTCCTGTGGACTCCATCCTCAAAAACACCGTTTTTCACTCTCGGCAGCGTCCGGAGCAAAAAACGCAAACGTCCAGCCGCTGCTTCCACAGCAAAGGCCCCAGCGGGGAAATGTCATGCTGGTCCTCACTGCCTCCAGGAACCCCTTCAAATGCCCCACACCTTTTGGACCTCTCTGCTTTCCTGTGGACTCCATCCTCAAAACCACCGTTTTTCACTCTCGGCAGCCTCCTGAGCAAAAAACGCAAACGTCCAGCCGCTGCTCCCACAGCAAAGGCCCCAGCGGGGAAAAGTCATGCTGGTCCTCACTGCCTCCGGGAACCCCTTCAAATGCCCCACACCTGTTTGACCTCTCTGCTTTCCTGTGGAATCCATCCTCAAAACCACCGTTTTTCACTCTCGGCAGCCTCTGGAGCAAAAAACGCAAACGTCCAGCCGCTGCTCCCACAGCAAAGGCCCCAGCGGGGAAAAGTCATGCTGGTCCTCACTGCCTCCAGGAACCCCTTCAAATGCCCCACACTTTTTGGACCTCTCTGCTTTCCTGTGGACTCCCTCCTCAAAACCACCGTTTTTAACCCTCGGTAGTCTCTGTACCAAAAAACGCAAACGTCCAGCCGCTGCTCCCATAGCAAATGTTCCAAGGCGGAAAAGTCATGCTGGTCCTCACTGCCTCCAGGAACCCCTTAAAATGCCCCACACCTTTTGGACCTCTCTGCTTTCCTGTGGACTCCATCCTCAAAACCACCGTTTTTCACTCTCGGCAGCCTCCTGAGCAAAAAACGCAAACGTCCAGCCGCTGCTTCCACAGCAAAGGCCCCAGCGGGGAAAAGTCATGCTGGTCCTCACTGCCTCCAGGAACCCCTTCAAATGCCCCACACCTTTTGGACCTCTCTGCTTTCCTGTGGACTCCATCCTCAAAACAACCGTTTTTCACTCTCGGCAGCCTCCTGAGCAAAAAACGCAAACGTCCAGCCGCTGCTCCCACAGCAAAGGTTCCAAGGCGGAAAAGTCATGCTGGTCCTCACTGCCTCCGGGAACCCCTTCAAATGCCCCACACCTTTTAGACTTCTCTGCTTTCCTGTGGAATCCATCCTCAAAACCACCGTTTTTCACTCTCGGCAGCCTCCGGAGCAAAAAAAGCAAATGTCCAGCCGCTGCTTCCACAGCAAAGGCCCCAGCGGGGAAAAGTCATGCTGGTCCTCACTGCCTCCAGGAACCCCTTCAAATGCCCCACACCTGTTTGACCTCTCTGCTTTGCTGTGGACTCCATCCTCAAAACCACCGTTTTTCACTCTCGGCAGCGTCCGGAGTAAAAACGCAAACGTCCAGCCGCTGCTCCCACAGCAAAGGCCCCAGCGGGGAAAAGTCATGCTGGTCCTCACTGCCTCCGGGAACCCCTTCAAGTGCCGCACACCTGTTTGACCTCTCTGCTTTCCTGTGGACTCCATCCTCAAAACCACCGTTTTTCACTCTCGGCAGCCTCCGGAACCAAAAACGCAAACGTCCAGCCGCTGCTCCCACAGCAAAGGCCCCAGCGGGGAAAAGTCATGCTGGTCCTCACGGCCTCCGGGAACCCCTTCAAATGCCCCACACCTTTTGGACCTCTCTGCTTTCCTGTGGACTCCATCCTCAAAACCACCGTTTTTCACTCTCGGCAGCGTCCGGAGCAAAAAACGCAAACGTCCAGCCGCTGCTTCCACAGCAAAGGCCCCAGCGGGGAAAAGTCATGCTGGTCCTCACTGCCTCCAGGAACCCCTTCAAATACCCCACACCTTTTGGACCTCTCTGCTTTCCTGTGGACTCCATCCTCAAGACAACCGTTTTTCACTCTCGGCAGCCTCCGGAGCAAAAAACGCAAACGTCCAGCCGCTGCTCCCACAGCAAAGGCCCCAGCGGGGAAAAGTCATGCTGGTCCTCACTGCCTCCGGGAACCCCTTCAAATGCCCCACACCTTTTAGACCTCTCTGCTTTCCTGTGGACTCCATCCTCAAAACCACCGTTTTTAACCCTCGGCAGCCTCCGGAGCAAAAAGTGCAAACGTCCAGCCGCTGCTCCCACAGCAAAGGCCCCAGCGGGGAAAAGTCATGCTGGTCCTCACTACCTCCGGGAACCCCTTCAAATGCCCCACACCTTTTGGACCTCTCTGCTTTCCTGTGGACTCCATCCTCAAAACCACCGTTTTTAACCCTCGGTAGTCTCTGTACCAAAAAACGCAAACGTCCAGCCGCTGCTCCCATAGCAAATGTTCCAAGGCGGAAAAGTCATGCTGGTCCTCACTGCCTCCGGGAACTCCTTCAAATGCCCCACACCTTTTGGACCTCTCTGCTTTCCTGTGGACTCCATCCTCAAAACCACCGTTTTTCACTCTCGGCAGCCTCCGGAGCAAAAAACGCAAACGTCCAGCCGCTGCTTCCACAGCAAAGGCCCCAGCGGGGAAAAGTCATGCTGGTCCTCACTGCCTCTGGGAACCCCTTCAAATGCCCCTCACCTTTTGGACCTCTCTGCTTTCCTGTGGACTCCATCCTCAAAACAACCGTTTTTCACTCTCGGCAGCCTCCGGAGCAAAAAACGCAAACGTCCAGCCGCTGCTCCCACAGCAAAGGCCCCAGCGGGGAAAAGTCATGCTGGTCCTCACTGCCTCCGGGAACCCCTTCAAATGCCCCACACCTTTTAGACCTCTCTGCTTTCCTGTGGACTCCATCCTCAAAACCACCGTTTTTAACCCTCGGCAGCCTCCGGAGCAAAAAGTGCAAACGTCCAGCCGCTGCTCCCACAGCAAAGGCCCCAGCGGGGAAAAGTCATGCTGGTCCTCACTACCTCCGGGAACCCCTTCAAATGCCCCACACCTTTTGGACCTCTCTGCTTTCCTGTGGACTCCATCCTCAAAACCACCGTTTTTCACTCTCGGCAGCCTCCGGAGCAAAAAACGCAAACGTCCAGCCGCTGCTTCCACAGCAAAGGCCCCAGCGGGGAAAAGTCATGCTGGTCCTCACTGCCTCCAGGAACCCCTTCAAATGCCCCACACCTGTTTGACCTCTCTGCTTTGCTGTGGACTCCATCCTCAAAACCACCGTTTTTCACTTTCGGCAGCGTCCGGAGTAAAAACGCAAACGTCCAGCCGCTGCTCCCACAGCAAAGGCCCCAGCGGGGAAAAGTCATGCTGGTCCTCACTGCCTCCGGGAACCCCTTCAAATGCCCCACACCTGTTTGACCTCTCTGCTTTCCTGTGGAATCCATCCTCAAAACCACCGTTTTTCACTCTCGGCAGCCTCCGGAGCAAAAAACGCAAACGTCCAGCCGCTGCTCCCACAGCAAAGGCCCCAGCGGGGAGAAGTCATGCTGGTCCTCACTGCCTCTTGGAACCCCTTCAAATGCCCCACACTTTTTGGACCTTTCTGTTTTCCTGTGGACTCCATCCTCAAAACCACCGTTTTTAACCCTCGGTAGTCTCTGTACCAAAAAACGCAAACGCCCAGCCACTGCTCCCACAGCAAAGGCCCCAGCGGGGACAAGTCATGCTGGTCCTCACTGCCTCCGGGAACCCCTTCAAATGCCCCACACCTTTAGACCTCTCTGCTTTCCAGTTGACTCTAACCTCAAAATCAGTGTTTTTCACCCTCGGTAGTCTCTGTAGCAAAAAACGCAAACGCCCAGCCGCTGCTCCCACAGCAAAGGTACTAAGCAAGTAAAGTCATGCTGGTCCTCACTGCCTCCTGTAACCCCTTCAAATGCCCCATACCTTTTGGACCTCTCTGCTTTCCTGTGGACTCCATCCTCAAACCACCGTTTTTCACTCTCGGCAGCCTCCGTAGCAAAAAACGCAAACGTCCAGCTGCTGCTCCCACAGCAAAGGTACCAGGGGGGAAAAGTCATGGTGGTCCTCACTCCATCCGGGAACCCCTTCAAATGCCCCACACCTTTTGGACCTCTCTGCCTTCCTGTGGACTCTAACCTCAAAACCACCGTTTTTCACGCTCGGTATCCTCCGGAGCAAAAAACGCAAACGTCCAGCCGCTGCTCCCACAGCAAAGGCCCCAGCGGGGAAAAGTCATGCTGGTCCTCACTGCCTCCGGGAACCCCTTCAAATGCCCCACTCCTTTTGGATCTCTCTGCTTTCCTGTGGACTCTAACCTCAAAATCATTGTTTTTCACTCTCAGCAGCCTCCGGACCCAAAAACGCAAACGTCCAGCCGCTGCTCCCACAGCAAAGGTACTAAGGAAGTAACGTCATGCTGGTCCTCACTGCCTCCGGGAACCCCTTCAAATGCCCCACACCTTTTGGACCTCTCTGCTTTCCTGTGGACTCCATCCTCAAAAGCACCGTTTTTCACTCTCTGCACACTCCGGATCTAAAACCGCAACCGTCCAACCGCTGCTCCCACAGCAAAGGTACCAGAGGCGAAAAGTCATGCTGGTCCTCACTGCCTCCGGGAACTCCTTCAAATGCCCCACGCACTTCGGCCCTCTCTGGTTTCTTACAGACTCTATCTTCAAAACCACCTTTTGTCACTCTCGGCAGCCTCCTTTCGTCTGCGATGCAGTCTCTGGCGCCAGCGCTGAATGGCTCCTCCTGCAGGAAGCGTTAATGAAAAACCTGTTCGCAAAACCCACTCACAGCTACTCGGTCCGAAATGATCTTACCGCTTTTGCCTCGACACATCAAAATATAAACCGTATACTCTTAAAGGTATACCACCTACCCTTGACTCTACACCCCTGGGCGGGGTGACTCCGAGCCCCGCGGACATGCACAGATACTACACAGAACACTACAAACAATGTGCCTCAAAGGTGAGGGAAAACTCTCAGCAAGAAGAATCATGCCGGGATGGAAGTCACTGTCGGGCAAGAAGACCTGCGAGTCACAAGGGCCATGTGAGGAGGGGGGGAGGAGTGGGGGGAAGGGTTCAACGTGGGAATGAGAGGGAAAAGGGGGAGCCAAGAAAGGAGGAAAGAGGAGACAGCTGGGGGAAAAAAAAAAAGAAGAAAGGGGAGCAGCAGGGAAGAAACAATGAAGGGGGGGCGGGCGAGGTGTGAAGATGGAAAAACAGAAAGAAAGGGAGGTAGAAAGAGAGAGGGGAGACCTGGAACAGGAGAGACAAGACAGGTGGAAAGAGGGGGACAGCGGATGGAGTGGGGGAAAGAAAGGGAGAAATGGGACGGAGGAAAAATGGAGAAAGAAAAGGGGTGATGGGGGGTGAGGAAATGGGGAAGGGGGGACACGGAACACAGATGGTAGGGGGAACTGAGAAAGAAGGGTAGGGAAAAGGGGGGATGCAGGAGAAGGAAAGGGGGAACAAGGGAGAAAGGGGGAGCATGGAACACATTGGGAGAGCGTCATTGAAAAAGAAGGAACGGGGCAACGGGGGGGAAAGGGCAGAGGGAAAGGACGGGGAAAGGGGCAACGGGGAAGAATTAAAGGGGGTACCAAGGATGAAGGGAAAGAGCAAAACAGGAGGCATAGGGGAAAGGAAGGGGGAAAGGGGGACAGTAGTGTGGGGAAGAAAGGGCACGGGGGGTGGGGGGTATAAGGGATAATGAGGGAACAGGGGAGGTAGAACAAAAGGGGAAATAGGGGACATTGGACAGGGGGAAAGAAAGGCAAAGGGGGAAAGGGGCGACAGGGTGGAAGAAAGGGAAAGGAAAGGGGGAACACGGGGTGGGGGAATAAAGGGAAAGAGGGAAAGGTGGGACGGGAGGGAAGAAAGGGGAAAGGGGACAAGGAAAAGCAGGGTAAAGGGGGATGAGGAGAACGGGAAAGAAAGGGAAAAGGGGGGAATGGGGGAACACAGGGAAGAAGGGGGAAAACAGGGAAAGGGGACAGGGAAGGGTGAAGGGGAAATGCAATGAGCGGTCCCATCACCTGAAATACACTATGCCTTATGTCCCTTCTGCTTTCTTTAAAAATACTGAAACGCCATAGACAGACACATACAAGATGCTAACCTGAACCCCTGCTTGATAGTCTCATCATCAGCCCTATAAAGAGTAATTATATCAGCAACTTACACAGTATACAGCAACATTAGTGAAAAACACAAATTTCCATTTTCGGTAAAGTCGGGAATTCATCGAAATGGAATGGAAAAAACAAAAAGCATGCTATTAAACTCTCCCCCGAGGCTTCCCGGAGGCACGGTGGCTCACATGTGCAGCTGACAGAGGTACCGACGTCCTGGAGCTGTGAGCTGGTGGTGTGCGCTGTCAGGAATGGCTGGGAGTGATCCTTCCTCGCCGTGGGGCCCGTCCACTCCTTGCTGGGGGCAGCCGCCTGTGGAACCCCCTTCTTTTCACTCCTCAGCCAGCTCCAGCAGGCATGCGTGCCCAGGCAGCCCCCGACCCTTGGCACAGCAGGGCCAGCCCCATCCTCAGCCTCACTGGCTGCACCTGAGGCTGCCCCCACTCATCCCCACCTGCAGCCTTTTTAAACCCTTGGCCCCGTCCCACCATCACCTCACTGGTCCCACCTGGGCTGCCCCAGCCCACAGCTGGAGCCCATCAGGAGCAGGGGCCCTTGCCAAAGCCCCACAGCACATCGCCCCCTCCCCTGCCCCTGTCCCCAGCCACGACCTCTGCACCCAGGGGATGCAAACACATCCAGGGGCACACAAGGGGCAGGAAAAGTTTATTCATTAATGTACGCAAGAAATCCCAGCAGTGAGTTGGCTATAAGGCTCAGTGCCCAAACGCAACAGGACAGAGGGAGAAAAGGCAAGAGAAAAGCAGGAGGAAGGACAGAGGGACATAGAGAAGAGGTGTGAGACAGGGAAGCAGAAAACAGCACGCTGCAAACAAGAGAGGGGTGGGGAGTGGGACAGCCACGTAGAGAGAGGAGAGCGGACAGACTGCGCAAAATAACAGGCATAGAGATGGAGGAACAAATAAGAGCGACAGGGAGCAGGACAGAGGCCAAAGGGACCGGCAGGACAAGAAGATGGAGACAAGACAAGGGGCGGGGAAAATTTCTGCCGTGTCAGGGGGAAAAGAAACATTGGCAAGACATAAAAAATAACACCGGGGATCCGGACAGAGGTAGACATTGAAAGAAAATCTCAAAAGGCAATATGGTACACGAAACATAGACAAAAACTAAAAAATAGGGACAGGGAGATGTAAAAAGAAAGTGAAAAAGAGTGACTGGGTGCAGGAAAGAGAGGGTAGAATGGGGATTTACAGACAGGTAGACGGCTAGAGGGAGACAAGGACAGAAAATTTTGAAAGCGATGGGATACAAGAATCATACACCAGAATTCAAACCTAGTTACGCAGAGCTGCATGGAGGGAGAGGTAGGAAGACAATTTGAAAAGCGACATAGCACAAGCCACACGGGCAAGAAGTTAAAATTAGTTTGGGGAATCAGAGAGGGAAGGGTAGGAGGGGAAATTAATTTAACTTACTGTTAATCAAATAATGACAAATAGGAACAAACGCAAAATAAAACACCTTCCTGCCACCCCTCCCTCTTTTCCTGGGCGCCTCTTCTCTCCTGACTTCTCTACATCCCACCCCTGACCAACGCAGGGGACATGGCATGGGGGTTGCGGCTCCTTCCTCCTCAGGCTCTTTTTCTGCTCCAGTGGGGGGTCCCTCCCACGAGGCCGCAGGTCTCGCACAGGCTCTCGGCTTCCTTCAGGCACAGCCACCTGCTCCGGCCTCGGGTCCTCCACGCGCCGCAGGGGCACGTTGGCTCCACCCTGGACCTCCCTGGACTGCAGGGGAACAGCCTGCCTCACCATGGTCTTCACCACAGGCTGCAGGAGAACCTCTGCTCTGCTTCCTACCAGCGCTGCCGATGGGCTCAGCTTTAACCAGCAGCACATCCGTCTCAGCGTGGGAACTGGCTGTGCCCAACATGGGAACAACACCCGGTGTCTTCTCACAGAACCCACCCCTGCAGCCCCCGCCCCAGCTAACGACACCTCGCATGGTAAACCTAATGCAACAGCGATGGGCTACAGGCCAGGAAGAAGGAAGCAACAGGAAACCATGCTGACAGAGATGAAAAAAAAAAAAACAAAAAACACACAAAACAAAAAAGAGCAATGAGCCACAAGGCAGAGAAGAAGGAATTAAAAAAGGGGGCAGTGAGGTAGACAGAGATAAACTGAAACATACCAAAAAACCTCGATGAGCTGAAGGGGAGAGACAGAGCAATTAAAGAATGGGGACGGGGAGCCAGGCAGAGAGAGAACAATAAAGGTAAAAACAGACTGTGGGACACATATTTTATATTCTAAAATCCTTTATGTAATAGAGGAGGTTTTTTGTAGAGTAGATTTTTATTTTGAACACCTTCGCTATACGCAAACAAATAGTCATATGTCAATAGATAGTAAAATGACAGGGTTTTCTCTATTTCAATGGCTCCCACCCATGTTTCCAGATTGTAACGTTTTCTAATGTCCCCTATGAATCTCCCTCTTCTGAGGCATACAACCCCAACAATGGACCTTGGGCTGCCGTAAATGGCATCATCCTATTTCAGCGTATTACCAAATAGGCCAGAAGAAAGAGGAAGGATTCAGGTGGACATGCGGCACCTCCTTTAAAGATGAGAAGTATTTGAAGACTTCAAATGAGTGTTGATCCATCTGAAGAAATTTTGCAGCCATTGTTAGTGTGGCAGTAAAGCTGCTGTCTGTTCTCGGGAAAGGGCTTGTTCCTCCCCCTTTCCCTTCAGGTGGAAATGTATGCGTGTGATTCTATACTAAAAAATAAAAAAATAATAAGGAGGAGAGGGGAAAGGGGGGACGGAACAGTGCAGAACAAAAAGGAGAAAAAGTGGGACAGGGGAAAAACAAAAAGGGGGGGAAGAGGGAAAAAAGGAAAGGGGGGAAGGGAAAGTAGAAACTATGGGAGAGAAAGAGGGGACGGGCAAGGCGTAAAGATGGAAAAACAGGAACAACAGTTAGGAGGTGGAGGCCGGAAGGCGGAGGCCAGGAGATAGAGGCCGGAAGGTGGAGGCCGGAGGCCAGAAAGTAAAAGCCGGAAAGTGGAGGCCAGAGGACGAAAAGTGGAGGCCAGAGGATGAAAAGTGGAGGCCGAAAAGGGGAGGCCAGAGGCCAAAGAAGTGGAGGCCAAAGAAGTGGAGGCCAAAGAAGTGGAGGCCCAAAAAGTGGAGGCCCAAAAAGTGGAGGCCCAAAAAGTGGAGGCCCAAAAAGTGGAGGCCCAAAAAGTGGAGGCCCAAAAAGTGGAGGCCCGAAAGTGGAGGCCCGAAAAGTGGAGGCCCGAAAAGTGGAGGCCCGAAAAGTGGAGGCCCGAAAAGTGGAGGCCCGAGGCCGGAAAGTGGAGGCCCGAGGCCGGAAAGTGGAGGCCCGAGGCCGGAAAGTGGAGGCCCGAGGCCGGAAAGTGGAGGCCCGAGGCCAAATAAAAAAATTTTGAAATTTTCATAATTCATTGCCTCAAAACCACCGTTTTTAACCCTCTGTAGTCTCTGTATCAAAAAAAGCTAACGTCCAGCCGCTGCTCCCACAGCAAAGGCCCCAGCGGGGAAAAGTCATGCTGGTCCTCACTGCCTCCAGGAACCCCTTCAAATGCCCCACACCTTTTGGACCTCTCTGCTTTACTGTGGACTCCATCCTCAAAATCGCCCTTTTTCACTCTCGGCAGCGTCCGGAGCCAAAAGGGCAAACGTCCTGCCGCTGCTCCCACAGCAAAGGCCCCAGCGGGGAAAAGTCATGCTGGTCCTCACTGCCTCCGGGAACCCCTTCAAATGCCCCACACCTTTTGGACCTCTCTGCTTTCCTGTGGAATCCATCCTCAAAACCACCGTTTTTCACTCTCGGCAGCCTCCGGAGCAAAAAACGCAAACGTCCAGCCGCTGCTCCCACAGCAAAGGCGCCAGCGGGGAAAAGTCATGCTGGTCCTCACTGCCTCCGGGAACCCCTTCAAATGCCCCACACCTTTTGGACCTCTCTGCTTTCCTGTGGAATCCATCCTCAAAACCACCGTTTTTCACTCTCGGCAGCCTCCGGAGCAAAAAACGCAAACGTCCAGCCGCTGCTCCCACAGCAAAGGCCCCAGCGGGGAAAAGTCATGCTGGTCCTCACTGCCTCCGGGAACCCCTTCAAATGCCCCACACCTTTTGGACCTCTCTGCTTTCCTGTGGACTCCATCCTCAAAACCACCGTTTTTTACTCTCAGCATCCGCGGGAGCAAAAAACGCAAACGTCCAGCCGCTGCTCCCACAGCAAAGGTTCCAAGGCGGAAAAGTCATGCTGGCCCTCACTGCCTCCGGGAACCCCTTCAAATGCCCCATACCTTTTGGACCTCTCTGCTTTCCTGTGGAATCCATCCTCAAAACAACCGCTTTTCACTCTCGGCAGCCTCCGGAGCAAAAAATGCAAACGTCCAGCCGCTGCTCCCACAGCAAAGGCCCCAGCGGGGAAAAGTCATGCTGGTCCTCACTGCCTCCGGGAACCCCTTCAAATGCCCCACACCTTTTAGACCTCTCTGCTTTCCTGTGGACTCCATCCTCAAAACCACCGTTTTTAACCCTCGGCAGCCTCCGGAGCAAAAAGCGCAAACGTCCAGCCGCTGCTCCCACAGCAAAGGCCCCAGCGGGGAAAAGTCATGCTGGTCCTCACTACCTCTGGGAACCCCTTCAAATGCCCAGCACCTTTTGGACCTCTCTGCTTTCCTGTGGACTCCATCCTCAAAACCACCGTTTTTCACTCTCGGCAGCCTCCGGAGCAAAAAACGCAAACGTCCAGCCGCTGCTTCCACAGCAAAGGCCCCAGCGGGGAAAAGTCATGCTGGTCCTCACTGCCTCCGGGAACCCCTTCAAATGCCCCACACCTTTTGGACCTCTCTGCTTTCCTGTGGACTCCATCCTCAAAACAACCGTTTTTTACTCTCAGCATCCGCGGGAGCAAAAAACGCAAACGTCCAGCCGCTGCTCCCACAGCAAAGGTTCCAAGGCGGAAAAGTCATGCTGGTCCTCACTGCCTCCGGGAACCCCTTCAAATGCCCCATACCTTTTGGACCTCTCTGCTTTCCTGTGGAATCCATCCTCAAAACAACCGCTTTTCACTCTCGGCAGCCTCCGGAGCAAAAAATGCAAACGTCCAGCCGCTGCTCCCACAGCAAAGGCCCCAGCGGGGAAAAGTCATGCTGGTCCTCACTGCCTCCGGGAACCCCTTCAAATGCCCCATACCTGTTTGACCTCTCTGCTTTCCTGTGGAATCCATCCTCAAAACCACCGTTTTTCACTCTCGGCAGCCTCCGGAGCAAAAAACGCAAACGTCCAGCCGCTGCTCCCACAGCAAAGGCCCCAGCGGGGAAAAGTCATGCTGGTCCTCACTGCCTCCGGGAACCCCTTCAAATGCCCCACACCTTTTGGACCTCTTTGTTTTCCTGTGGACTCCATCCTCAAAACCACCGTTTTTCACTCTCGGCAGCCTCCGGAGCAAAAAACGCAAACGTCCAGCCGCTGCTTCCACAGCAAAGGCCCCAGCGGGGAAAAGTCATGCTGGTCCTCACTGCCTCCGGGAACCCCTTCAAATGCCCCACACCTTTTGGACCTCTCTGCTTTCCTGTGGACTCCATCCTCAAAACCACCGTTTTCAACCCTCGGCAGCCTCCGGAGCAAAAAGTGCAAACGTCCAGCCGCTGCTCCCACAGCAAAGGCCCCAGCGGGGAAAAGTCATGCTGGTCCTCACTGCCTCCAGGAACCCCTTCAAATGCCCCACACTTTTTGGACCTCTCTGCTTTCCTGTGGACTCCATCCTCAAAACCACCGTTTTTAACCCTTGGCAGCCTCCGGAGCAAAAAACGCAAACGTCCAGCCGCTGCTCCCATAGCAAAGGTTCCAAGGCGGAAAAGTCATGCTGGTCCTCACTGCCTCCGGGAACCCCTTCAAATGCCCCACACCTTTTGGACCTCTCTGCTTTCCTGTGGACTCCATCCTCAAAACCACCGTTTTTTACTCTCAGCATCCGCGGGACCAAAAAACGCAAACGTCCAGCCGCTGCTCCCACAGCAAAGGCCCCAGCGGGGAAAAGTCATGCTGGTCCTCACTGCCTCCGGGAACCCCTTCAAATGCCTGACACCTGTTTGACCTCTCTGCTTTCCTGTGGAATCCATCCTCAAAACCACCGTTTTTCACTCTCGGCAGCCTCCGGAGCAAAAAACGCAAACGTCCAGCCGCTGCTCCCACAGCAAAGGCCCCAGCGGGGAAAAGTCATGCTGGTCCTCACTGCCTCCAGGAACCCCTTCAAATGCCCCACACCTTTTGGACCTCTCTGCTTTCCTGTGGACTCCATCCTCAAAACCACCGTTTTTCACTCTCGGCAGCCTCCGGAGCAAAAAACGCAAACGTCCAGCTGCTGCTTCCACAGCAAAGGCCCCAGCGGGGAAAAGTCATGCTGGTCCTCACTGCCTCCGGGAACCCCTTCAAATGCCCCACACCTTTTGGACCTCTCTGCTTTCCTGTGGACTCCATCCTCAAAACAACCGTTTTTTACTCTCAGCATCCGCGGGAGCAAAAAACGCAAACGTCCAGCCGCTGCTCCCACAGCAAAGGTTCCAAGGCGGAAAAGTCATGCTGGTCCTCACTGCCTCCGGGAACCCCTTCAAATGCCCCATACCTTTTGGACCTCTCTGCTTTCCTGTGGAATCCATCCTCAAAACAACCGCTTTTCACTCTCGGCAGCCTCCGGAGCAAAAAATGCAAACGTCCAGCCGCTGCTCCCACAGCAAAGGCCCCAGCGGGGAAAAGTCATGCTGGTCCTCACTGCCTCCGGGAACCCCTTCAAATGCCCCATACCTGTTTGACCTCTCTGCTTTCCTGTGGAATCCATCCTCAAAACCACCGTTTTTCACTCTCGGCAGCCTCCGGAGCAAAAAACGCAAACGTCCAGCCGCTGCTTCCACAGCAAAGGCCCCAGCGGGGAAAAGTCATGCTGGGCCTCACTGCCTCCGGGAACCCCTTCAAATGCCCCACACCTTTTGGACCTCTCTGCTTTCCTGTGGACTCCATCCTCAAAACCACCGTTTTTCACTCTCGGCAGCGTCCGGAGCAAAAAACGCAAACGTCCAGCCGCTGCTCCCACAGCAAAGGCCCCAGCGGGGAAAAGTCATGCTGGTCCTCACTGCCTCCAGGAACCCCTTCAAATGCCCCACACTTTTTGGACCTCTCTGCTTTCCTGTGGACTCCATCCTCAAAACCACCGTTTTTAACCCTTGGCAGCCTCCGGAGCAAAAAACGCAAACGTCCAGCCGCTGCTCCCATAGCAAAGGTTCCAAGGCGGAAAAGTCATGCTGGTCCTCACTGCCTCCGGGAACCCCTTCAAATGCCCCACACCTGTTTGACCTCTCTGCTTTCCTGTGGACTCCATCCTCAAAACCACCGTTTTTTACTCTCAGCATCCGCGGGACCAAAAAACGCAAACGTCCAGCCGCTGCTCCCACAGCAAAGGCCCCAGCGGGGAAAAGTCATGCTGGTCCTCACTGCCTCCGGGAACCCCTTCAAATGCCTGACACCTGTTTGACCTCTCTGCTTTCCTGTGGAATCCATCCTCAAAACCACCGTTTTTCACTCTCGGCAGCCTCCGGAGCAAAAAACGCAAACGTCCAGCCGCTGCTCCCACAGCAAAGGCCCCAGCGGGGAAAAGTCATGCTGGTCCTCACTGCCTCCAGGAACCCCTTCAAATGCCCCACACCTTTTGGACCTCTCTGCTTTCCTGTGGACTCCATCCTCAAAACAACCGTTTTTCACTCTCGGCAGCCTCCTGAGCAAAAAACGCAAACGTCCAGCCGCTGCTCCCACAGCAAAGGCCCCAGCGGGGAAAAGTCATGCTGGTCCTCACTGCCTCCGGGAACCCCTTCAAATGCCCCACACCTTTTAGACCTCTCTGCTTTCCTGTGGACTCCATCCTCAAAACCACCGTTTTTAACCCTCGGCAGCCTCCGGAGCAAAAAGCGCAAACGTCCAGCCGCTGCTCCCACAGCAAAGGCCCCAGCGGGGAAAAGTCATGCTGGTCCTCACTACCTCCGGGAATACCTTCAAATGCCCAGCACCTTTTGGACCTCTCTGCTTTCCTGTGGACTCCATCCTCAAAACCACCGTTTTTCACTCTCGGCAGCCTCCGGAGCAAAAAACGCAAACGTCCAGCTGCTGCTTCCACAGCAAAGGCCCCAGCGGGGAAAAGTCATGCTGGTCCTCACTGCCTCCGGGAACCCCTTCAAATGCCCCACACCTTTTGGACCTCTCTGCTTTCCTGTGGACTCCATCCTCAAAACCACCGTTTTTTACTCTCAGCATCCGCGGGAGCAAAAAACGCAAACGTCCAGCCGCTGCTCCCACAGCAAAGGTTCCAAGGCGGAAAAGTCATGCTGGTCCTCACTGCCTCCGGGAACCCCTTCAAATGCCCCATACCTTTTGGACCTCTCTGCTTTCCTGTGGAATCCATCCTCTAAACAACCGCTTTTCACTCTCGGCAGCCTCCGGAGCAAAAAATGCAAACGTCCAGCCGCTGCTCCCACAGCAAAGGCCCCAGCGGGTAAAAGTCATGCTGGTCCTCACTGCCTCCGGGAACCCCTTCAAATGCCCCATACCTGTTTGACCTCTCTGCTTTCCTGTGGAATCCATCCTCAAAACCACCGTTTTTCACTCTCGGCAGCCTCCGGAGCAAAAAACGCAAACGTCCAGCCGCTGCTCCCACAGCAAAGGCCCCAGCGGGGAAAAGTCATGCTGGTCCTCACTGCCTCCGGGAACCCCTTCAAATGCCCCACACCTTTTGGACCTCTCTGCTTTCCTGTGGACTCCATCCTCAAAACCACCGTTTTTCACTCTCGGCAGCCTCCGCAGCAAAAAACGCAAACGTCCAGCCGCTGCTTCCACAGCAAAGGCCCCAGCGGGGAAAAGTCATGCTGGTCCTCACTGCCTCCGGGAACCCCTTCAAATGCCCCACACCTTTTGGACCTCTCTGCTTTCCTGTGGACTCCATCCTCAAAACCACCGTTTTTCACTCTCGGCAGCGTCCGGAGCAAAAAACGCAAACGTCCAGCCGCTGCTCCCACAGCAAAGGCCCCAGCGGGGAAAAGTCATGCTGGTCCTCACTGCCTCCAGGAACCCCTTCAAATGCCCCACACTTTTTGGACCTCTCTGCTTTCCTGTGGACTCCATCCTCAAAACCACCGTTTTTAACCCTTGGCAGCCTCCGGAGCAAAAAACGCAAACGTCCAGCCGCTGCTCCCATAGCAAAGGTTCCAAGGCGGAAAAGTCATGCTGGTCCTCACTGCCTCCGGGAACCCCTTCAAATGCCCCACACCTTTTGGACCTCTCTGCTTTCCTGTGGACTCCATCCTCAAAACCACCGTTTTTTACTCTCAGCATCCGCGGGACCAAAAAACGCAAACGTCCAGCCGCTGCTCCCACAGCAAAGGCCCCAGCGGGGAAAAGTCATGCTGGTCCTCACTGCCTCCGGGAACCCCTTCAAATGCCTGACACCTGTTTGACCTCTCTGCTTTCCTGTGGAATCCATCCTCAAAACCACCGTTTTTCACTCTCGGCAGCCTCCGGAGCAAAAAACGCAAACGTCCAGCCGCTGCTCCCACAGCAAAGGCCCCAGCGGGGAAAAGTCATGCTGGTCCTCACTGCCTCCAGGAACCCCTTCAAATGCCCCACACCTTTTGGACCTCTCTGCTTTCCTGTGGACTCCATCCTCAAAACAACCGTTTTTCACTCTCGGCAGCCTCCTGCGCAAAAAACGCAAACGTCCAGCCGCTGCTCCCACAGCAAAGGCCCCAGCGGGGAAAAGTCATGCTGGTCCTCACTGCCTCCGGGAACCCCTTCAAATGCCTAACACCTTTTAGACCTCTCTGCTTTCCTGTGGACTCCATCCTCAAAACCACCGTTTTTAACCCTCGGCAGCCTCCGGAGCAAAAAGCGCAAACGTCCAGCCGCTGCTCCCACAACAAAGGCCCCAGCGGGGAAAAGTCATGCTGGTCCTCACTACCTCCGGGAATACCTTCAAATGCCCAGCACCTTTTGGACCTCTCTGCTTTCCTGTGGACTCCATCCTCAAAACCACCGTTTTTAACCCTCGGCAGCCTCCGGAGCAAAAAGCGCAAACGTCCAGCCGCTGCTCCCACAGCAAAGGCCCCAGCGGGGAAAAGTCATGCTGGTCCTCACTACCTCTGGGAACCCCTTCAAATGCCCAGCACCTTTTGGACCTCTCTGCTTTCCTGTGGACTCCATCCTCAAAACCACCGTTTTTCACTCTCGGCAGCCTCCGGAGCAAAAAACGCAAACGTCCAGCCGCTGCTTCCACAGCAAAGGCCCCAGCGGGGAAAAGTCATGCTGGTCCTCACTGCCTCCGGGAACCCCTTCAAATGCCCCACACCTTTTGGACCTCTCTGCTTTCCTGTGGACTCCATCCTCAAAACAACCGTTTTTTACTCTCAGCATCCGCGGGAGCAAAAAACGCAAACGTCCAGCCGCTGCTCCCACAGCAAAGGTTCCAAGGCGGAAAAGTCATGCTGGTCCTCACTGCCTCCGGGAACCCCTTCAAATGCCCCATACCTTTTGGACCTCTCTGCTTTCCTGTGGAATCCATCCTCAAAACAACCGCTTTTCACTCTCGGCAGCCTCCGGAGCAAAAAATGCAAACGTCCAGCCGCTGCTCCCACAGCAAAGGCCCCAGCAGGGAAAAGTCATGCTGGTCCTCACTGCCTCCGGGAACCCCTTCAAATGCCCCATACCTGTTTGACCTCTCTGCTTTCCTGTGGAATCCATCCTCAAAACCACCGTTTTTCACTCTCGGCAGCCTCCGGAGCAAAAAACGCAAACGTCCAGCCGCTGCTCCCACAGCAAAGGCCCCAGCGGGGAAAAGTCATGCTGGTCCTCACTGCCTCCGGGAACCCCTTCAAATGCCCCACACCTTTTGGACCTCTTTGTTTTCCTGTGGACTCCATCCTCAAAACCACCGTTTTTCACTCTCGGCAGCCTCCGGAGCAAAAAACGCAAAGGTCCAGCCGCTGCTTCCACAGCAAAGGCCCCAGCGGGGAAAAGTCATGCTGGTCCTCACTGCCTCCGGGAACCCCTTCAAATGCCCCACACCTTTTGGACCTCTCTGCTTTCCTGTGGACTCCATCCTCAAAACAACCGTTTTTTACTCTCAGCATCCGCGGGAGCAAAAAACGCAAACGTCCAGCCGCTGCTCCCACAGCAAAGGTTCCAAGGCGGAAAAGTCATGCTGGTCCTCACTGCCTCCGGGAACCCCTTCAAATGCCCCATACCTTTTGGACCTCTCTGCTTTCCTGTGGAATCCATCCTCAAAACAACCGCTTTTCACTCTCGGCAGCCTCCGGAGCAAAAAATGCAAACGTCCAGCCGCTGCTCCCACAGCAAAGGCCCCAGCAGGGAAAAGTCATGCTGGTCCTCACTGCCTCCGGGAACCCCTTCAAATGCCCCATACCTGTTTGACCTCTCTGCTTTCCTGTGGAATCCATCCTCAAAACCACCGTTTTTCACTCTCGGCAGCCTCCGGAGCAAAAAACGCAAACGTCCAGCCGCTGCTCCCACAGCAAAGGCCCCAGCGGGGAAAAGTCATGCTGGTCCTCACTGCCTCCGGGAACCCCTTCAAATGCCCCACACCTTTTGGACCTCTTTGTTTTCCTGTGGACTCCATCCTCAAAACCACCGTTTTTCACTCTCGGCAGCCTCCGGAGCAAAAAACGCAAACGTCCAGCCGCTGCTTCCACAGCAAAGGCCCCAGCGGGGAAAAGTCATGCTGTTCCTCACTGCCTCCGGGAACCCCTTCAAATGCCCCACACCTTTTGGACCTCTCTGCTTTCCTGTGGACTCCATCCTCAAAACCACCGTTTTTCACTCTCGGCAGCGTCCGGAGCAAAAAACGCAAACGTCCAGCCGCTGCTCCCACAGCAAAGGCCCCAGCGGGGAAAAGTCATGCTGGTCCTCACTGCCTCCAGGAACCCCTTCAAATGCCCCACACTTTTTGGACCTCTCTGCTTTCCTGTGGACTCCATCCTCAAAACCACCGTTTTTAACCCTTGGCAGCCTCCGGAGCAAAAAACGCAAACGTCCAGCCGCTGCTCCCATAGCAAAGGTTCCAAGGCGGAAAAGTCATGCTGGTCCTCACTGCCTCCGGGAACCCCTTCAAATGCCCCACACCTTTTGGACCTCTCTGCTTTCCTGTGGACTCCATCCTCAAAACCACCGTTTTTTACTCTCAGCATCCGCGGGACCAAAAAACGCAAACGTCCAGCCGCTGCTCCCACAGCAAAGGCCCCAGCGGGGAAAAGTCATGCTGGTCCTCACTGCCTCCGGGAACCCCTTCAAATGCCCAACACCTTTTGGACCTCTCTGCTTTCCTGTGGACTCCATCCTCAAACAACCGTTTTTCACTCTCGGCAGCCTCCGGAGCAAAAAACGCAAACGTCCAGCCGCTGCTCCCACAGCAAAGGCCCCAGCGGGGAAAAGTCATGCTGGTCCTCACTGCCTCCGGGAACCCCTTCAAATGCCCCACACCTTTTAGACCTCTCTGCTTTCCTGTGGACTCCATCCTCAAAACCACCGTTTTTAACCCTCGGCAGCCTCCGGAGCAAAAAGCGCAAACGTCCAGCCGCTGCTCCCACAGCAAAGGCCCCAGCGGGGAAAAGTCATGCTGGTCCTCACTACCTCCGGGAACCCCTTCAAATGCCCAGCACCTTTTGGACCTCTCTGCTTTCCTGTGGACTCCATCCTCAAAACCACCGTTTTTCACTCTCGGCAGTCTCCGGAGCAAAAAACGCAAACGTCCAGCCGCTGCTTCCACAGCAAAGGCCCCAGCGGGGAAAAGTCATGCTGGTCCTCACTGCCTCCGGGAACCCCTTCAAATGCCCCACACCTTTTGGACCTCTCTGCTTTCCTGTGGACTCCATCCTCAAAACAACCGTTTTTTACTCTCAGCCTCCGCGGGAGCAAAAAACGCAAACGTCCAGCCGCTGCTCCCACAGCAAAGGTTCCAAGGCGGAAAAGTCATGCTGGTCCTCAATGCCTCCGGGAACCCCTTCAAATGCCCCACACCTTTTGGACCTCTCTGCTTTCCTGTGGAATCCATCCTCAAAACAACCGCTTTTCACTCTCGGCAGCCTCCGGAGCAAAAAATGCAAACGTCCAGCCGCTGCTCCCACAGCAAAGGCCCCAGCGGGGAAAAGTCATGCTGGTCCTCACTGCCTCCGGGAACCCCTTCAAATGCCCCACACCTGTTTGACCTCTCTGCTTTCCTGTGGAATCCATCCTCAAAACCACCGTTTTTCACTCTCGGCAGCCTCCGCAGCAAAAAACGCAAACGTCCAGCCGCTGCTACCACAGCAAAGGCCCCAGCAGGGAAAAGTCATGCTGGTCCTCACTGCCTCCGGGAACCCCTTCAAATGCCCCACACCTTTTGGACCTCTCTGCTTTCCTGTGGACTCCATCCTCAAAACCACCGTTTTTCACTCTCGGCAGCCTCCGGAGCAAAAAACGCAAACGTCCAGCCGCTGCTTCCACAGCAAAGGCCCCAGCGCGGAAAAGTCATGCTGGTCCTCACTGCCTCCGGGAACCCCTTCAAATGCCCCACACCTTTTGGACCTCTCTGCTTTCCTGTGGACTCCATCCTCAAAACCACCGTTTTTCACTCTCGGCAGCGTCCGGAGCAAAAAACGCAAACGTCCAGCCGCTGCTTCCACAGCAAAGGCCCCAGCGGGGAAAAGTCATGCTGGTCCTCACTGCCTCCGGGAACCCCTTCAAATGCCCCACACCTTTTGGACCTCTCTGCTTTCCTGTGGACTCCATCCTCAAAACCACCGTTTTTTACTCTCAGCATCCGCGGGACCAAAAAACGCAAACGTCCAGCCGCTGCTCCCACAGCAAAGGCCCCAGCGGGGAAAAGTCATGCTGGTCCTCACTGCCTCCGGGAACCCCTTCAAATGCCTGACACCTGTTTGACCTCTCTGCTTTCCTGTGGAATCCATCCTCAAAACCACCGTTTTTCACTCTCGGCAGCCTCCGGAGCAAAAAACGCAAACGTCCAGCCGCTGCTCCCACAGCAAAGGCCCCAGCGGGGAAAAGTCATGCTGGTCCTCACTGCCTCCGGGAACCCCTTCAAATGCCCCACAACTTTTGGACCTCTCTGCTTTCCTGTGGACTCCATCCTCAAAACCACCGTTTTTCACTCTCGGCAGCCTCCAGAGCAAAAAACGCAAACGTCCAGCCGCTGCTTCCAAAGCAAAGGCCCCAGCGGGGAAAAGTCATGCTGGTCCTCACTGCCTCCAGGAACCCCTTCAAATGCCCCACACTTTTTGGACCTCTCTGCTTTCCTGTGGACTCCATCCTCAAAACCACCGTTTTTAACCCTCGGTAGTCTCTGTACCAAAAAACGCAAACGTCCAGCCGCTGCTCCCACAGCAAAGGTTCCAAGGCGGAAAAGTCATGCTGGTCCTCACTGCCTCCGGGAACCCCTTCAAATGCCCCACACCTTTTGGACCTCTCTGCTTTCCTGTGGACTCCATCCTCAAAACAACCGTTTTTCACTCTCGGCAGCCTCCGGATCAAAAAACGCAAACGTCCAGCCGCTGCTCCCACAGCAAAGGCCCCAGCATGGAAAAGTCATGCTGGTCCTCACTGCCTCCGGGAACTCCTTCAAATGCCCCACACCTTTTGGACCTCTCTGCTTTCCTGTGGACTCCATCCTCAAAACCACCGTTTTTAACCCTCGGCAGCCTCCGGAGCAAAAAGCGCAAACGTCCAGCCGCTGCTTCCACAGCAAAGGCCCCAGCGGGGAAAAGTCATGCTGGTCCTCACTGCCTCCGGGAACCCCTTCAAATGCCCCACACCTTTTGGACCTCTCTGCTTTCCTGTGGACTCCATCCTCAAAACCACCGTTTTTCACTCTCGGCAGCGTCCGGAGCAAAAAACGAAAACGTCCAGCCGCTGCTCCCACAGCAAAGGCCCCAGCAGGGAAAAGTCATGCTGGTCCTCACTGCCTCCAGGAACCCCTTCAAATGCCCCACACTTTTTGGACCTCTCTGCTTTCCTGTGGAATCCATCCTCAAAACCACCGTTTTTCACTCTCGGCATCCTCCGGAGCAAAAAACGCAAACGTCCAGCCGCTGCTCCCACAGCAAAGGCCCCAGCGGGGAAAAGTCATGCTGGTCCTCACTGCCTCCAGGAACCCCTTCAAATGCCAAACACCTTTTGGACCTCTCTGCTTTCCTGTGGACTCCATCCTCAAAACAACCGTTTTTCACTCTCGGCAGCCTCCTGAGCAAAAAACGCAAACGTCCAGCCGCTGCTCCCACAGCAAAGGCCCCAGCATGGAAAAGTCATGCTGGTCCTCACTGCCTCCGGGAACCCCTTCAAATGCCCCACACCTTTTAGACCTCTCTGCTTTCCTGTGGACTCCATCCTCAAAACCACCGTTTTTAACCCTCGGCATCCGCCGGAGCAAAAAGCGCAAACGTCCAGCCGCTGCTCCCACAGCAAAGGCCCCAGCGGGGAAAAGTCATGCTGGTCCTCACTACCTCCGGGAACCCCTTCAAATGCCCAGCACCTTTTGGACCTCTCTGCTTTCCTGTGGACTCCATCCTCAAAACCACCGTTTTTCACTCTCGGCAGCCTCCGGAGCAAAAAACGCAAACGTCCAGCCGCTGCTTCCACAGCAAAGGCCCCAGCGGGGAAAAGTCATGCTGGTCCTCACTGCCTCCGGGAACCCCTTCAAATGCCCCACACCTTTTGGACCTCTCTGCTTTCCTGTGGACTCCATCCTCAAAACCACCGTTTTTTACTCTCAGCATCCGCGGGAGCAAAAAACGCAAACGTCCAGCCGCTGCTCCCACAGCAAAGGTTCCAAGGCGGAAAAGTCATGCTGGTCCTCACTGCCTCCGGGAACCCCTTCAAATGCCCCATACCTTTTGGACCTCTCTGCTTTCCTGTGGAATCCATCCTCAAAACAACCGCTTTTCACTCTCGGCAGCCTCCGGAGCAAAAAATGCAAACGTCCAGCCGCTGCTCCCACAACAAAGGCCCCAGCGGGGAAAAGTCATGCTGGTCCTCACTGCCTCCGGGAACCCCTTCAAATGCCCCACACCTGTTTGACCTCTCTGCTTTCCTGTGGACTCCATCCTCAAAACCACCGTTTTTCACTCTCGGCAGCGTCCGGAGCAGAAAACAAAAATGTCCAGCCGCTGCTACCACAGCAAAGGCCCCAGCGGGGAAAAGTCATGCTGGTCCTCACTGCCTCCGGGAACCCCTTCAAATGCCCCACACCTTTTGGACCTCTCTGCTTTCCTGTGGACTCCATCCTCAAAACCACCGTTTTTAACCCTTGGCAGCCTCCGGAGCAAAAAACGCAAACGTCCAGCCGCTGCTCCCATAGCAAAGGTTCCAAGGCGGAAAAGTCATGCTGGTCCTCACTGCCTCCGGGAACCCCTTCAAATGCCCCACACCTTTTGGACCTCTCTGCTTTCCTGTGGACTCCATCCTCAAAACCACCGTTTTTTACTCTCAGCATCCGCGGGACCAAAAAACGCAAACGTCCAGCCGCTGCTCCCACAGCAAAGGCCCCAGCGGGGAAAAGTCATGCTGGTCCTCACTGCCTCCGGGAACCCCTTCAAATGCCTGACACCTGTTTGACCTCTCTGCTTTCCTGTGGAATCCATCCTCAAAACCACCGTTTTTCACTCTCGGCAGCCTCCGGAGCAAAAAACGCAAACGTCCAGCCGCTGCTCCCACAGCAAAGGCCCCAGCGGGGAAAAGTCATGCTGGTCCTCACTGCCTCCGGGAACCCCTTCAAATGCCCCACAACTTTTGGACCTCTCTGCTTTCCTGTGGACTCCATCCTCAAAACCACCGTTTTTCACTCTCGGCAGCCTCCGGAGCAAAAAACGCAAACGTCCAGCCGCTGCTTCCACAGCAAAGGCCCCAGCGGGGAAAAGTCATGCTGGTCCTCACTGCCTCCAGGAACCCCTTCAAATGCCCCACACTTTTTGGACCTCTCTGCTTTCCTGTGGACTCCATCCTCAAAACCACCGTTTTTAACACTCGGTAGTCTCTGTACCAAAAAACGCAAACGTCCAGCCGCTGCTCCCACAGCAAAGGTTCCAAGGCGGAAAAGTCATGCTGGTCCTCACTGCCTCCGGGAACCCCTTCAAATGCCCCACACCTTTTGGACCTCTCTGCTTTCCTGTGGACTCCATCCTCAAAACAACCGTTTTTAACCCTCGGCAGCCTCCGGAGCAAAAAACGCAAACGTCCAGCCGCTGCTCCCACAGCAAAGGCCCCAGCATGGAAAAGTCATGCTGGTCCTCACTGCCTCCGGGAACCCCTTCAAATGCCCCACACCTGTTTGACCTCTCTGCTTTCCTGTGGACTCCATCCTCAAAACCACCGTTTTTAACCCTCGGCAGCCTCCGGAGCAAAAAGCGCAAACGTCCAGCCGCTGCTCCCACAGCAAAGGCCCCAGCGGGGAAAAGTCATGCTGGTCCTCACTACCTCCGGGAACCCCTTCAAATGCCCCACACCTTTTGGACCTCTCTGCTTTCCTGTGGACTCCATCCTCAAAACCACCGTTTTTCACTCTCGGCAGCCTCCGGAGCAAAAAACGCAAACGTCCAGCCGCTGCTCCCACAGCAAAGGCCCCAGCGGGGAAAAGTCATGCTGGTCCTCACTGCCTCCGGGAACCCCTTCAAATGCCCCACACCTTTTGGACCTCTCTGCTTTCATGTGGACTCCATCCTCAAAACCACCGTTTTTCACTCTCGGCAGCATCCGGAGCAAAAAACGCAAACGTCCAGCCACTGCTCCCACAGCAAAGGTTCCAAGGCGGAAAAGTCATGCTGGTTCTCACTGCCTCCGGGAACCCCTTGAAATGCCCCACACCTTTTGGACCTCTCTGCTTTCCTGTGGACTCCATCCTCAAAACCACCGTTTTTCACTCTCGGCAGCCTCCGGAGCAAAAAGCGCAAACGTCCAGCTGCTTCTACCACAGCAAATGCCCCAGCGGGGAAAAGTCATGCTGGTCCTCACTGCCTCCGGGAACCCCTTCAAATGCCCCACACCTTTTGGACCTCTCTGCTTTCCTGTGGACTCCATCCTCAAAACCACCGTTTTTCACTCTCAGCATCCGCCGGAGCAAAAAACGCAAACGTCCAGCCGCTGCTCCCACAGCAAAGGTTCCAAGGCGGAAAAGTCATGCTGGTCCTCACTGCCTCTGGGAACCCCTTCAAATGCCCCACACCTTTTGGACCTCTTTGTTTTCCTGTGGACTCCATCCTCAAAACCACCGTTTTTCACTCTCGGCAGCCTCCGGAGCAAAAAACGCAAACGTCCAGCCGCTGCTTCCACAGCAAAGGCCCCAGCGGGGAAAAGTCATGCTGGTCCTCACTGCCTCCGGGAACCCCTTCAAATGCCCCACACCTTTTGGACCTCTCTGCTTTCCTGTGGACTCCATCCTCAAAACCACCGTTTTTCACTCTCGGCAGCGTCCGGAGCAAAAAACGCAAACGTCCAGCCGCTGCTTCCACAGCAAAGGCCCCAGCGGGGAAAAGTCATGCTGGTCCTCACTGCCTCCAGGAACCCCTTCAAATGCCCCACACTTTTTGGACCTCTCTGCTTTCCTGTGGACTCCATCCTCAAAACCACCGTTTTTAACCCTCGGTAGTCTCTGTACCAAAAAACGCAAACGTCCAGCCGCTGCTCCCACAGCAAAGGTTCCAAGGCGGAAAAGTCATGCTGGTCCTCACTGCCTCCGGGAACCCCTTCAAATGCCCCACACCTTTTGGACCTCTCTGCTTTCCTGTGGACTCCATCCTCAAAACCACCGTTTTTCACTCTCGGCAGCCTCCGGAGCAAAAAACGCAAACGTCCAGCCGCTGCTCCCACAGCAAAGGCCCCAGCGGGGAAAAGTCATGCTGGTCCTCACTGCCTCCGGGAACCCCTTCAAATGCCCCACACCTGTTTGACCTCTCTGCTTTCCTGTGGACTCCATCCTCAAAACCACCGTTTTTAACCCTCGGCAGCCTCCGGATCAAAAAGCGCAAACGTCCAGCCGCTGCTCCCACAGCAAAGGCCCCAGCGGGGAAAAGTCATGCTGGTCCTCACTACCTCCGGGAACCCCTTCAAATGCCCCACACCTTTTGGACCTCTCTGCTTTCCTGTGGACTCCATCCTCAAAACCACCGTTTTTCACTCTCGGCAGCGTCCGGAGCAAAAAACGCAAACGTCCAGCCGCTGCTCCCACAGCAAAGGTTCCAATGCGGAAAAGTCATGCTGGTTCTCACTGCCTCCGGGAACCCCTTGAAATGCCCCACACCTTTTGGACCTCTCTGCTTTCCTGTGGACTCCATCCTCAAAACCACCGTTTTTCACTCTCGGCAGCCTCCGGAGCAAAAAGCGCAAACGTCCAGCTGCTTCTACCACAGCAAAGGCCCCAGCGGGGAAAAGTCATGCTGGTCCTCACTGCCTCCGGGAACCCCTTCAAATGCCCCACACCTTTTGGACCTCTCTGCTTTCCTGTGGATTCCATCCTCAAAACCACCGTTTTTCACTCTCAGCATCCGCCGGAGCAAAAAACGCAAACGTCCAGCCGCTGCTCCCACAGCAAAGGTTCCAAGGCGGAAAAGTCATGCTGGTCCTCACTGCCTCCGGGAACCCCTTCAAATGCCCCACACCTTTTGGACCTCTTTGTTTTCCTGTGGACTCCATCCTCAAAACCACCGTTTTTAACCCTCGGCGGCCTCCGGAGCAAAAAGCGCAAACGTCCAGCCGCTGCTCCCACAGCAAAGGCCCCAGCGGGGAAAAGTCATGCTGGTCTTCACTACCTCCGGGAACCCCTTCAAATGCCCCACACCTTTTGGACCTCTCTGCTTTCCTGTGGACTCCATCCTCAAAAACACCGTTTTTCACTCTCGGCAGCCTCCGGAGCAAAAAACGCAAACGTCCAGCCGCTGCTCCCACAGCAAAGGCCCCAGCGGGGAAAAGTCATGCTGGTCCTCACTGCCTCCGGGAACCCCTTCAAATGCCCCACACCTTTTGGACCTCTCTGCTTTCATGTGGACTCCATCCTCAAAACCACCGTTTTTCACTCTCGGCAGCGTCCGGAGCAAAAAACGCAAACGTCCAGCCGCTGCTCCCACAGCAAAGGTTCCAAGGCGGAAAAGTCATGCTGGTTCTCACTGCCTCCGGGAACCCCTTCAAATGCCCCACACCTTTTGGACCTCTCTGCTTTCCTGTGGACTCCATCCTCAAAACCACCGTTTTTCACTCCCGGCAGCCTCCGGAGCAAAAAACGCAAACGTCCAGCCGCTGCTTCCACAGCAAAGGCCCCAGCAGGGAAAAGTCATGCTGGTCCTCACTGCCTCCGGGAACCCCTTCAAATGCCCCACACCTTTTGGACCTCTCTGCTTTCATGTGGACTCCATCCTCAAAACCACCGTTTTTCACTCTCGGCAGCGTCCGGAGCAAAAAACGCAAACGTCCAGCCGCTGCTCCCACAGCAAAGGTTCCAAGGCGGAAAAGTCATGCTGGTTCTCACTGCCTCCGGGAACCCCTTCAAATGCCCCACACCTTTTGGACCTCTCTGCTTTCCTGTGGACTCCATCCTCAAAACCACCGTTTTTCACTCTCGGCAGCCTCCGGAGCAAAAAGCGGAAACGTCCAACTGCTTCTACCACAGCAAAGGCCCCAGCGGGGAAAAGTCATGCTGGTCCTCACTGCCTCCGGGAACCCCTTCAAATGCCCCACACCTTTTGGACCTCTCTGCTTTCCTGTGGACTCCATCCTCAAAACCACCGTTTTTCACTCTCAGCATCCGCCGGAGCAAAAAACGCAAACGTCCAGCCGCTGCTCCCACAGCAAAGGTTCCAAGGCGGAAAAGTCATGCTGGTCCTCACTGCCTCCGGGAACCCCTTCAAATGCCCCACACCTTTTGGACCTCTTTGTTTTCCTGTGGACTCCATCCTCAAAACCACCATTTTTCACTCTCGGCAGCCTCCGGAGCAAAAAACGCAAACGTCCAGCCGCTGCTTCCACAGCAAAGGCCCCAGCGGGGAAAAGTCATGCTGGTCCTCACTGCCTCCGGGAACCCCTTCAAATGCCCCACACCTTTTGGACCTCTCTGCTTTCCTGTGGACTCCATCCTCAAAACCACCGTTTTTCACTCTCGGCAGCCTCCGGAGCAAAAAGCGCAAACGTCCAGCTGCTTCTACCACAGCAAAGGCCCCAGCGGGGAAAAGTCATGCTGGTCCTCACTGCCTCCGGGAACCACTTCAAATGCCCCACACATTTTGGACCTCTCTGCTTTCCTGTGGACTCCATCCTCAAAACCACCGTTTTTCACTCTCAGCATCCGCCGGAGCAAAAAACGCAAACGTCCAGCCGCTGCTCCCACAGCAAAGGTTCCAAGGCGGAAAAGTCATGCTGGTCCTCACTGCCTCCGGGAACCCCTTCAAATGCCCCACACCTTTTGGACCTCTCTGCTTTCCTGTGGACTCCATCCTCAAAACCACCGTTTTTCACTCTCGGCAGCCTCCGGAGCAAAAAACGCAAACGTCCAGCCGCTGCTCCCACAGCAAAGGCCCCAGCGGGGAAAAGTCATGCTGGTCCTCACTGCCTCCGGGAACCCCTTCAAATGCCCCACACCTGTTTGACCTCTCTGCTTTCCTGTGGACTCCATCCTCAAAACCACCGTTTTTAACCCTCGGCAGCCTCCGGAGCAAAAAGCGCAAACGTCCAGCCGCTGCTCCCACAGCAAAGGCCCCAGCGGGGAAAAGTCATGCTGGTCCTCACTACCTCCGGGAACCCCTTCAAATGCCCCACACCTTTTGGACCTCTCTGCTTTCCTGTGGACTCCATCCTCAAAACCACCGTTTTTCACTCTCGGCAGCGTCCGGAGCAAAAAACGCAAACGTCCAGCCGCTGCTCCCACAGCAAAGGTTCCAATGCGGAAAAGTCATGCTGGTTCTCACTGCCTCCGGGAACCCCTTGAAATGCCCCACACCTTTTGGACCTCTCTGCTTTCCTGTGGACTCCATCCTCAAAACCACCGTTTTTCACTCTCGGCAGCCTCCGGAGCAAAAAGCGCAAACGTCCAGCTGCTTCTACCACAGCAAAGGCCCCAGCGGGGAAAAGTCATGCTGGTCCTCACTGCCTCCGGGAACCCCTTCAAATGCCCCACACCTTTTGGACCTCTCTGCTTTCCTGTGGATTCCATCCTCAAAACCACCGTTTTTCACTCTCAGCATCCGCCGGAGCAAAAAACGCAAACGTCCAGCCGCTGCTCCCACAGCAAAGGTTCCAAGGCGGAAAAGTCATGCTGGTCCTCACTGCCTCCGGGAACCCCTTCAAATGCCCCACACCTTTTGGACCTCTTTGTTTTCCTGTGGACTCCATCCTCAAAACCACCGTTTTTAACCCTCGGCGGCCTCCGGAGCAAAAAGCGCAAACGTCCAGCCGCTGCTCCCACAGCAAAGGCCCCAGCGGGGAAAAGTCATGCTGGTCTTCACTACCTCCGGGAACCCCTTCAAATGCCCCACACCTTTTGGACCTCTCTGCTTTCCTGTGGACTCCATCCTCAAAACCACCGTTTTTCACTCTCGGCAGCCTCCGGAGCAAAAAACGCAAACGTCCAGCCGCTGCTCCCACAGCAAAGGCCCCAGCGGGGAAAAGTCATGCTGGTCCTCACTGCCTCCGGGAACCCCTTCAAATGCCCCACACCTTTTGGACCTCTCTGCTTTCATGTGGACTCCATCCTCAAAACCACCGTTTTTCACTCTCGGCAGCGTCCGGAGCAAAAAACGCAAACGTCCAGCCGCTGCTCCCACAGCAAAGGTTCCAAGGCGGAAAAGTCATGCTGGTTCTCACTGCCTCCGGGAACCCCTTCAAATGCCCCACACCTTTTGGACCTCTCTGCTTTCCTGTGGACTCCATCCTCAAAACCACCGTTTTTCACTCCCGGCAGCCTCCGGAGCAAAAAACGCAAACGTCCAGCCGCTGCTTCCACAGCAAAGGCCCCAGCAGGGAAAAGTCATGCTGGTCCTCACTGCCTCCGGGAACCCCTTCAAATGCCCCACACCTTTTGGACCTCTCTGCTTTCATGTGGACTCCATCCTCAAAACCACCGTTTTTCACTCTCGGCAGCGTCCGGAGCAAAAAACGCAAACGTCCAGCCGCTGCTCCCACAGCAAAGGTTCCAAGGCGGAAAAGTCATGCTGGTTCTCACTGCCTCCGGGAACCCCTTCAAATGCCCCACACCTTTTGGACCTCTCTGCTTTCCTGTGGACTCCATCCTCAAAACCACCGTTTTTCACTCTCGGCAGCCTCCGGAGCAAAAAGCGGAAACGTCCAACTGCTTCTACCACAGCAAAGGCCCCAGCGGGGAAAAGTCATGCTGGTCCTCACTGCCTCCGGGAACCCCTTCAAATGCCCCACACCTTTTGGACCTCTCTGCTTTCCTGTGGACTCCATCCTCAAAACCACCGTTTTGCATTCTCGGCAGCCTCCGGAGCAAAAAACGCAAACGTCCAGCCGCTGCTTCCACAGCAAAGGTTCCAAGGCGGAAAAGTCATGCTGGTCCTCACTGCCTCCGGGAACCCCTTCAAATGCCCCACACCTTTTGGACCTCTCTGCTTTCCTGTGGACTCCATCCTCAAAACCACCGTTTTTCACTCTCGGCAGCCTCCGGAGCAAAAAGCGCAAACGTCCAGCTGCTTCTACCACAGCAAAGGCCCCAGCGGGGAAAAGTCATGCTGGTCCTCACTGCCTCCGGGAACCACTTCAAATGCCCCACACATTTTGGACCTCTCTGCTTTCCTGTGGACTCCATCCTCAAAACCACCGTTTTTCACTCTCAGCATCCGCCGGAGCAAAAAACGCAAACGTCCAGCCGCTGCTCCCACAGCAAAGGTTCCAAGGCGGAAAAGTCATGCTGGTCCTCACTGCCTCCGGGAACCCCTTCAAATGCCCCACACCTTTTGGACCTCTCTGCTTTCCTGTGGACTCCATCCTCAAAACCACCGTTTTTCACTCTCGGCAGCCTCCGGAGCAAAAAACGCAAACGTCCAGCCGCTGCTTCCACAGCAAAGGCCCCAGCGGGGAAAAGTCATGCTGGTCCTCACTGCCTCCAGCAACCCCTTCAAATGCCCCACACCTTTTGGACCTCTCTGCTTTCATGTGGACTCCATCCTCAAAACCACCGTTTTTAACCCTCGGCAGCCTCCGGAGCAAAAAGCGCAAACGTCCAGCCGCTGCTCCCACAGCAAAGGCCCCAGCGGGGAAAAGTCATGCTGGTCCTCACTACCTCCGGGAACCCCTTCAAATGCCCCACACCTTTTGGACCTCTCTGCTTTCATGTGGACTCCATCCTCAAAACCACCGTTTTTCACTCTCGGCAGCGTCCGGAGCAAAAAACGCAAACGTCCAGCCGCTGCTCCCACAGCAAAGGTTCCAAGGCGGAAAAGTCATGCTGGTTCTCACTGCCTCCGGGAACCCCTTCAAATGCCCCAAACCTTTTGGACCTCTTTGTTTTCCTGTGGACTCCATCCTCAAAACCACCATTTTTCACTCTCGGCAGCCTCCGGAGCAAAAAACGCAAACGTCCAGCCACTGCTTCCACAGCAAAGGCCCCAGCGGGGAAAAGTCATGCTGGTCCTCACTGCCTCCGGGAACCCCTTCAAATGCCCCACACCTTTTGGACCTCTCTGCTTTCCTGTGGACTCCATCCTCAAAACCACCGTTTTTCACTCTCAGCAGCCTCCGGAGCAAAAAACGCAAACGTCCAGCCGCTGCTCCCACAGCAAAGGCCCCAGCGGGGAAAAGTCATGCTGGTCCTCACTGCCTCCGGGAACCCCTTCAAATGCCCCACACCTTTTGGACCCCTCTGCTTTCCTGTGGACTCCATCCTCAAAACCACCGTTTTTCACTCTCGGCAGCCTCCGGAGCAAAAAGCGCAAACGTCCAGCTGCTTCTACCACAGCAAAGGCCCCAGCGGGGAAAAGTCATGCTGGTCCTCACTGCCTCCGGGAACCACTTCAAATGCCCCACACATTTTGGACCTCTCTGCTTTCCTGTGGACTCCATCCTCAAAACCACCGTTTTTCACTCTCAGCATCCGCCGGAGCAAAAAACGCAAACGTCCAGCCGCTGCTCCCACAGCAAAGGTTCCAAGGCGGAAAAGTCATGCTGGTCCTCACTGCCTCCGGGAACCCCTTCAAATGCCCCACACCTTTTGGACCTCTCTGCTTTCCTGTGGACTCCATCCTCAAAACCACCGTTTTTCACTCTCGGCAGCCTCCGGAGCAAAAAACGCAAACGTCCAGCCGCTGCTTCCACAGCAAAGGCCCCAGCGGGGAAAAGTCATGCTGGTCCTCACTGCCTCCGGGAACCCCTTCAAATGCCCCACACCTTTTGGACCTCTCTGCTTTCATGTGGACTCCATCCTCAAAACCACCGTTTTTCACTCTCGGCAGCGTCCGGAGCAAAAAACGCAAACGTCCAGCCGCTGCTCCCACAGCAAAGGTTCCAAGGCGGAAAAGTCATGCTGGTTCTCACTGCCTCCGGGAACCCCTTCAAATGCCCCAAACCTTTTGGACCTCTTTGTTTTCCTGTGGACTCCATCCTCAAAACCACCATTTTTCACTCTCGGAACCCTCTGGAGCAAAAAACGCAAACGTCCAGCCGCTGCTTCCACAGCAAAGGCCCCAGCGGGGAAAAGTCATGCTGGTCCTCACTGCCTCCGGGAACCCCTTCAAATGCCCCACACCTTTTGGACCTCTCTGCTTTCCTGTGGACTCCATCCTCAAAACCACCGTTTTTCACTCTCAGCAGCCTCCGGAGCAAAAAACGCAAACGTCCAGCCGCTGCTCCCACAGCAAAGGCCCCAGCGGGGAAAAGTCATGCTGGTCCTCACTGCCTCCGGGAACCCCTTCAAATGCCCCACACCTTTTGGACCCCTCTGCTTTCCTGTGGAATCCATCCTCAAAACCACCGTTTTTCACTCTCAGCATCCGCCGGAGCAAAAAACGCAAACGTCCAGCCGCTGCTCCCACAGCAAAGGTTCCAAGGCGGAAAAGTCATGCTGGTCCTCACTGCCTCCAGGAACCCCTTCAAATGCCCCACACCTTTTGGACCTCTCTGCTTTCCTGTGGACTCCATCCTCAAAACCACCGTTTTTCACTCTCGGCAGCCTCCGGAGCAAAAAGCGCAAACGTCCAGCTGCTTCTACCACAGCAAAGGCCCCAGCGGGGAAAAGTCATGCTGGTCCTCACTGCCTCCGGGAACCACTTCAAATGCCCCACACCTTTTGGACCTCTCTGCTTTCCTGTGGACTCCATCCTCAAAACCACCGTTTTTCACTCTCAGCATCCGCCGGAGCAAAAAACGCAAACGTCCAGCCGCTGCTCCCACAGCAAAGGTTCCAAGGCGGAAAAGTCATGCTGGTCCTCACTGCCTCCGGGAACCCCTTCAAATGCCCCACACCTTTTGGACCTCTTTGTTTTCCTGTGGACTCCATCCTCAAAACCACCGTTTTTCAATCTCGGCAGCCTCCGGAGCAAAAAACGCAAACGTCCAGCCGCTGCTTCCACAGCAAAGGCCCCATCGGGGAAAAGTCATGCTGGTCCTCACTGCCTCCAGGAACCCCTTCAAATGCCCCACACCTGTTTGACCTCTCTGCTTTCCTGTGGACTCCATCCTCAAAACCACCGTTTTTCACTCTCGGCAGCCTCCGGAGCAAAAAACGCAAACGTCCAGCCGCTGCTCCCACAGCAAAGGCCCCAGCGGGGAAAAGTCATGCTGGTCCTCACTGCCTCCGGGAACCCCTTCAAATGCCCCACACCTTTTGGACCTCTCTGCTTACCTGTGGAATCCATCCTCAAAACCACCGTTTTTCACTCTCAGCATCCTCCGGAGCAAAAAACGCAAACGTCCAGCCGCTGCTCCCACAGCAAAGGTTCCAAGGCGGAAAAGTCATGCTGGTCCTCACTGCCTCCGGGAACCCCTTCAAATGCCCCACACCTTTTGGACCTCTCTGCTTTCCTGTGGACTCAATCCTCAAAACAACCGCTTTTCACTCTCGGCAGCCTCGGGAGCAAAAAATGCAAACGTCCAGCCGCTGCTCCCACAGCAAAGGCCCCAGCGGGGAAAAGTCATGCTGGTCCTCACTGCCTCCGGGAACCCCTTCAAATGCCCCACACCTGTTTGACCTCTCTGCTTTCCTGTGGAATCCATCCTCAAAACCACCGTTTTTCACTCTCGGCAGCCTCCGGAGCAAAAAACGCAAACGTCCAGCCGCTGCTCCCACAGCAAAGGCCCCAGCGGGGAAAAGTCATGCTGGTCCTCACTGCCTCCAGGAACCCCTTCAAATGCCCCACACTTTTTGGACCTCTCTGCTTTCCTGTGGACTCCATCCTCAAAACCACCGTTTTTAACGCTCGGTAGTCTCTGTACCAAAAAACGCAAACGTCCAGCCGCTGCTCCCACAGCAAAGGTTCCAAGGCGGAAAAGTCATGCTGGTCCTCACTGCCTCCGGGAACCCCTTCAAATGCCCCACACCTTTTGGACCTCTCTGCTTTCCTGTGGACTCCATCCTCAAAACCACCGTTTTTCACTCTCGGCAGCCTCCGGAGCAAAAAACGCAAACGTCCAGCCGCTGCTACCACAGCAAAGGCCCCAGCGGGGAAAAGTCATGCTGGTCCTCACTGCCTCCGGGAACCCCTTCAAATGCCCCACACCTTTTGGACCTCTCTGCTTTCCTGTGGACTCCATCCTCAAAACCACCGTTTTTCACTCTCGGCAGCCTCCGGAGCAAAAAACACAAACGTCCAGCCGCTGCTCCCACAGCAAAGGCCCCAGCGGGGAAAAGTCATGCTGGTCCTCACTGCCTCTTGGAACCCCTTCAAATGCCCCACACTTTTTGGACCTCTCTGCTTTCCTGTGGACTCCATCCTCAAAACCACCGTTTTTAACCCTCGGTAGTCTCTGTACCAAAAAACGCAAACGTCCAGCCGCTGCTCCCATAGCAAAGTTTCCAAGACGGAAAAGTCATGGTGGTCCTCACTCCATCCGGGAACCCCTTCAAATGCCCCACACCTTTTGGACCTCTCTGCTTTCCTGTGGACTCCATCCTCAAAACCACTGTTTTTCACTCTCGACAGCGTCCGGATCCAAAACCGCAAACGTCCAGCCGCTGCTCCCACAGCAAAGGTTCCAAGGTGGAAAAGTCATGCTGGTCCTCACTGCCTCCGGGAACCCCTTCATATGCCCCACACCTTTTGGACCTCTCTGCTTTCCTGAGGACTCTAACCTCAAAACCACCGTTTTTCACTCTCGGCAGCCTCCGGAGCAAAAAACGCAAACGTCCAGCCGCTGCTCCCACAGCAAAGGCCCCAGCGGGAAAAAGTCATGCTGGTCCTCACTGCCTCCGGGAACCCCTTCAAATGCCCCACACCTTTTGCACCTCTCTGCTTTCCTGTGGACTCCATCCTCAAAACCACCGTTTTTAACCCTCGGTAGTCTCTGTAGCAAAAAACGCAAACGTCCAGCCGCTGCACCCAGAGCAAAGGTTCCAAGGCGGAAAAGTCATGCTGGTCCTCACTGCCTCCGGGAACCCCTTCAAATGCCCCACACCTTTTGGACCTCTCTGTTTTCATGTGGGCTCCATCCTCAAAACCACCGTTCTTCACTCTCGGCAGCCTCCGGAGCAAAAAACGCAAACGTCCAGCCGCTGCTCCCACAGCAAAGGCCCCAGCGGGGAAAAGTCATGCTGGTCCTCACTGCCTCCGGTAACCCCTTCAAATGCCCCACACCTTTTGGACCTCTCTGCTTTCCTGTGGACTCCATCCTCAAAACCACCGTTCTTCACTCTCGGCAGCCTCCGGAGCAAAAAACGCAAAAGTCCAGCCGCTGCTACCACAGCAAAGGCCCCAGCAGGGAAAAGTCATGCTGGTCCTCACTGACTCCGGGAACCCCTTCAAAAGCCCCACACCTTTTGGACCTCTCTGCTTTCCTGTGGACTCCATCCTCAAAACCACCATTTTTCACTCTCGGCAGCCTCCGGAGCAAAAAACGCAAACGTCCAGCCGCTGCTCCCACAGCAAAGGCCCCAGCGGGGAAAAGTCATGCTGGTCCTCACTGCCTCCGGGAACCCCTTCAAATGCCCCATACCTTTTGGACCTCTCTGCTTTCCTGTGGACTCCATCCTCAAAACCACCGTTTTTCACTCTCGGCAGCCTCCAGAGCAAAAAACGCAAACGTCCAGCCGCTGCTCCCACAGCAAAGGCCCCAGCGGGGAAAAGTCATGCTGGTCCTCACTGCCTCCAGGAACCCCTTCAAATGCCCCATACCTTTTAGACCTCTCTGCTTTCCTGTGGACTCCATCCTCAAAACCACCGTTTTTAACCCTCGGTAGTCTCTGTACCAAAAAACGCAAACGTCCAGCCGCTGCTCCCACAGCAAAGGCCCCAGCGGGGAAAAGTCATGCTGGTCCTCACTGCCTCCGGGAACCCCTTCAAATGCCCCACACCTTTTGGACCTCTCTGCTTTCCTGTGGACTCCATCCTCAAAACCACCGTTTTTCACTCTCGGCAGCCTCCGGAGCAAAAAACGCAAAAGTCCAGCCGCTGCTACCACAGCAAAGGCCCCAGCAGGGAAAAGTCATGCTGGTCCTCACTGCCTCCGGGAACCCCTTCAAATGCCCCACACCTTTTGGACCTCTCTGCTTTCCTGTGGACTCCATCCTCAAAACCACCATTTTTCACTCTCGGCAGCCTCCGGAGCAAAAAACGCAAACGTCCAGCCGCTGCTCCCACAGCAAAGGTTCCAAGGCGGAAAAGTCATGCTGGTCCTCACTGCCTCTTGGAACCCCTTCAAATACCCCATACCTTTTAGACCTCTCTGCTTTCATGTGGACTCCATCCTCAAAACAACCGTTTTTCACTCTCGGCAGCCTCCGGAGCAAAAAACGCAAACGTCCAGCCGCTGCTCCCACAGCAAAGGCCCGAGCGGGGAAAAGTCATGCTGGTCCTCACTGCCTCCGGGAACCCCTTCAAATGCCCCATACCTTTTAGACCTCTCTGCATTCCTGTGGACTCCATCCTCAAAACCACCGTTTTTAACCCTCGGTAGTCTCTGTACCAAAAAACGCAAATGTCCAGCCGCTGCTCCCATAGCAAAGGTACCAAGGCGGAAAAGTCATACTGGTCCTCACTGCCTCCGGGAACCCCTTCAAATGCCCCACACCTTTTGGACCTCTCTGCTTTCCTGTGGACTCCATCCTCAAAACCACCGTTTTTCACTCTCAGCAGCCTCCGGAGCAAAAAATGCAAACGTCCAGCCGCTGCTCCCACAGCAAAGGCCCCAGCGGGGAAAAGTCATGCTGGTCCTCACTAGCTCCGGGAACCCCTTCAAATGCCCCACACCTGTTTGACCTCTCTGCTTTCCTTTGGAATCCATCCTCAAAACCACCGTTTTTCACTCTCGGCAGCCTCGGGAGCAAAAAACGCAAACGTCCAGCCGCTGCTCCCACAGCAAAGGCCCCAGCGGGGAAAAGTCATGCTGGTCCTCACTGCCTCCAGGAACCCCTTCAAACGCCCCACACCTTTTGGACCTCTCTGCTTTCCTGTGGACTCCATCCTCAAAACCACCGTTTTTCACTCTCGGCAGCCTCCTGAGCAAAAAACGCAAACGTCCAGCCGCTGCTCCCACAGCAAAGGCCCCAGCGGGGAAAAGTCATGCTGGTCCTCACTGCCTACGGGAACCCCTTCAAATGCCCCACACCTTTTAGACCTCTCTGCTTTCCTGTGGACTCCATCCTCAAAACCACCATTTTTCACTCTCGGCAGCCTCCGGAGCAAAAAGCGCAAACGTCCAGCCGCTGCTCCCACAGCAAAGGCCCCAGCGGGGAAAAGTCATGCTGGTCCTCACTACCTCCGGGAACCCCTTCAAATGCCCCACACCTTTTGGACCTCTCTGCTTTCCTGTGGACTCCATCCTCAAAACCACCGTTTTTCACTCTCGGCAGCCTCCGGAGCAAAAAACGCAAACGTCCAGCCGCTGCTTCCACAGCAAAGGCCCCAGCGGGGAAAAGTCATGCTGGTCCTCACTGCCTCCGGGAACCCCTTCAAATGCCCCACACCTTTTGGACCTCTCTGCTTTCCTGTGGACTCCATCCTCAAAACCACCGTTTTTCACTCTCGGCAGCCTCCGCAGCAAAAAACGCAAACGTCCAGCCGCTGCTCCCACAGCAAAGGCCCCAACGGGGAAAAGTCATGCTGGTCCTCACTGCCTCCGGGAACCCCTTCAAATGCCCCATACCTTTTAGACCTCTCTGCTTTCCTGTGGACTCCATCCTCAAAACCACCGTTTTTAACCCTTGGCAGCCTCCGGAGCAAAAAGCGCAAACGTCCAGCCGCTGCTCCCACAGCAAAGGCCCCAGCGGGGACAAGTCATGCTGGTCCTCACTGCCTCCGGGAACCCCTTCAAATGCCCCATACCTTTTAGACCTCTCTGCTTTCCTGTGGACTCCATCCTCAAAACCACCGTTTTTAACCCTCGGTAGTCTCTGTACCAAAAAACGCAAACGTCCAGCCGCTGCTCCCATAGCAAAGTTTCCAAGACGGAAAAGTCATGGTGGTCCTCACTACCTCCGGGAACCCCTTCAAATGCCCCACACCTTTTGGACCTCTCTGCTTTCCTGTGGACTCCATCCTCAAAACCACTGTTTTTCACTCTCGGCAGCGTCCGGAGCCAAAACCGCAAACGTCCAGCCGCTGCTCCCACAGCAAAGGCCCCAGCGGGGAAAAGTCATGCTGGTCCTCACTGCCTCCGGGAACCCCTTCATATGCCCCACACCTTTTGGACCTCTCTGCTTTCCTGAGGACTCTAACCTCAAAACCACCGTTTTTCACTCTCGGCAGCCTCTGGAGCAAAAAACGCAAACGTCCAGCCGCTGCTCCCACAGCAAAGGCCCCAGCGGGGAAAAGTCATGCTGGTCCTCACTGCCTCCGGGAACCCCTTCAAATGCCCCATACCTTTTGGACCTCTCTGTTTTCCTGTGGAATCCATCCTCAAAACCACCGTTTTTAACCCTCGGTAGTCTCTGTAGCAAAAAACGCAAACGTCCAGCCGCTGCACCCAGAGCAAAGGTTCCAAGGCGGAAAAGTCATGCTGGTCCTCACTGCCTCCGGGAACCCCTTCAAATGCCCCACACCTTTTGGACCTCTCTGTTTTCATGTGGGCTCCATCCTCAAAACCACCGTTCTTCACTCTCGGCAGCCTCCGGAGCAAAAAACGCAAACGTCCAGCCGCTGCTCCCACAGCAAAGGCCCCAGCAGGGAAAAGTCATGCTGGTCCTCACTGCCTCCGGGAACCCCTTCAAATGCCCCACACCTGTTTGACCTCTCTGCTTTCCTGTGGACTCCATCCTCAAAACCACCGTTTTTCACTCTCGGCAGCCTCCGGAGCAAAAAACGCAAACGTCCAGCCGCTGCTCCCACAGCAAAGGCCCCAGCGGGGAAAAGTCATGCTGGTCCTCACTGCCTCCGGTAACCCCTTCAAATGCCCCATACCTTTTAGACCTCTCTGCTTTCCTGTGGACTCCATCCTCAAAACCACCGTTTTTAACCCTTGGCAGCCTCCGGAGCAAAAAGCGCAAACGTCCAGCCGCTGCTCCCACAGCAAAGGCCCCAGCGGGGAAAAGTCATGCTCTTCCTCACTGCCTCTTGGAACCCCTTCAAATGCCCCACACTTTTTGGACCTCTCTGCTTTCCTGTGGACTCCATCCTCAAAACCACCGTTTTTAACCCTCGGTAGTCTCTGTACCCAAAAACGCAAACGTCCAGCCGCTGCTCCCATATCAAAGGTTCCAAGACGGAAAAGTCATGCTGGTCCTCACTGCCTCCGGGAACCCCTTCAAATGCCCCACACCTTTTGGACCTCTCTGCTTTCCTGTGGACTCTAACCTCAAAACCACCGTTTTTCACTCTCGGCAGCCTCCGGAGCAAAAAACGCAAACGTCCAGCCGCTGCTCCCACAGCAAAGGCCCCAGCGGGGAAAAGTCATGCTGGTCCTCACTGCCTCCGGGAACCCCTTCAAATGCCCCACACCTTTTGGACCTCTCTGCTTTCCTGTGGACTCCATCCTCAAAACCACCGTTTTTAAACCTCGGTAGTCTCTGTAGAAAAAAACGCAAACGTCCAGCCGCTGCTCCCACAGCAAAGCTTCCAAGGCGGAAAAGTCATGCTGGTCCTCACTGCCTCCGGGAACCCCTTCAAATGCCCCACACCTTTTGGACCTCTCTGTTTTCATGTGGGCTCCATCCTCAAAACCACCGTTTTTCACTCTCGGCAGCGTCCGGAGCAAAAAACGCAAACGTCCAGCCGCTGCTTCCACAGCAAAGGCCCCAGCGGGGAAAAGTCATGCTGGTCCTCACTGCCTCCAGGAACCCCTTCAAATGCCCCACACCTTTTGGACCTCTCTGCTTTCCTGTGGACTCCATCCTCAAAACCACCATTTTTCACTCTCGGCAGCCTCCGGAGCAAAAAACGCAAACGTCCAGCCGCTGCTCCCACAGCAAAGGCCCCAGCGGGGAAAAGTCATGCTGGTCCTCACTGCCTCCGGGAACTCCTTCAAATGCCCCACACCTTTTGGACCTCTCTGCTTTCCTGTGGACTCCATCCTCAAAACCACCGTTTTTCACTCTCGGCAGCCTCCGGAGCAAAAAACGCAAACGTCCAGCCGCTGCTTCCACAGCAAAGGCCCCAGCGGGGAAAAGTCATGCTGGTCCTCACTGCCTCCAGGAACCCCATCAAATGCCCCACACCTTTTGGACCTCTCTGCTTTCCTGTGGACTCCATCCTCAAAACAACCGTTTTTCACTCTCGGCAGCCTCCTGAGCAAAAAACGCAAACGTCCAGCCGCTGCTCCCACAGCAAAGGCCCCAGCGGGGAAAAGTCATGCTGGTCCTCACTGCCTCCGGGAACCCCTTCAAATGCCCCACACCTTTTAGACCTCTCTGCTTTCCTGTGGACTCCATCCTCAAAACCACCGTTTTTCTCTCTCAGCAGCCTCCGGAGCAAAAAACGCAAACGTCCAGCCGCTGCTCCCACAGCAAAGGCCCCAGCGGGGAAAAGTCATGCTGGTCCTCACTGCTTCTTGGAACCCCTTCAAATGCCCCACACCTGTTTGACCTCTCTGCTTTCCTGTGGACTCCATCCTGAAAACCACCGTTTTTAACCCTCGGTAATCTCTGTACCAAAAAACGCAAAGGTCCAGCCGCTGCTACCATAGCAAAGGTTCCAAGGCGGAAAAGTCATGCTGGTCCTCACTGCCTCCGGGAACCCCTTCAAATGCCCCACACCTGTTTGACCTCTCTGCTTTCCTGTGGACTCCATCCTCAAAACCACCGTTTTTCACTCTCGGCAGCCTCCGGAGCAAAAAACGCAAACGTCCAGCCGCTGCTCCCACAGCAAAGGCCCCAGCGGGGAAAAGTCATGCTGGTCCTCACTGCCTCCGGGAACTCCTTCAAATGCCCCACACCTTTTGGACCTCTCTGCTTTCCTGTGGACTCCATCCTCAATACCACCGTTTTTCACTCTCGGCAGCCTCCGGAGCAAAAAACGCAAACGTCCAGCCGCTGCTTCCACAGCAAAGGCCCCAGCGGGGAAAAGTCATGCTGGTCCTCACTGCCTCCGGGAACCCCTTCAAATGCCCCACACCTTTTGGACCTCTCTGCTTTCCTGTGGACTCCATCCTCAAAACCACCGTTTTTAACCCTCGGTAGTCTCTGTAGCAAAAAACGCAAACGTCCAGCCGCTGCTGCCATAGCAAAGGTTCCAAGTCGAAAAAGTCATGCTGGTCCTCACTGCCTCCGGGAACCCCTTCAAATGCCCCACACCTGTTTGACCTCTCTGCTTTCCTGTGGACTCCATCCTCAAAACAACCGTTTTTCACTCTCGGCAGCCTCCGCAGCAAAAAACGCAAACGTCCAGCCGCTGCTCCCACAGCAAAGGCCCCAGCGGGGAAAAGTCATGCTGGTCCTCACTGCCTCCGGGAACTCCTTCAAATGCCCCACACCTTTTGGACCTCTCTGCTTTCCTGTGGACTCCATCCTCAAAACCACCGTTTTTCACTCTCGGCAGCCTCCGGAGCAAAAAGCGCAAACGTCCAGCCGCTGCTCCCACAGCAAAGGCCCCAGCGGGGAAAAGTCATGCTCTTCCTCACTGCCTCTTGGAACCCCTTCAAATGCCCCACACTTTTTGGACCTCTCTGCTTTCCTGTGGACTCCATCCTCAAAACCACCGTTTTTAACCCTCGGTAGTCTCTGTACCCAAAAACGCAAACGTCCAGCCGCTGCTCCCATATCAAAGGTTCCAAGACGGAAAAGTCATGCTGGTCCTCACTGCCTCCGGGAACTCCTTCAAATGCCCCACACCTTTTGGACCTCTTTGTTTTCCTGTGGACTCCATCCTCAAAACCACCGTTTTTAACCCTCGGTAGTCTCTGTACCCAAAAACGCAAACGTCCAGCCGCTGCTCCCATAGCAAAGGCCCCAGCGGGGAAAAGTCATGCTGGTCCTCACTGCCTCCAGGAACCCCTTCAAATGCCCCACACCTTTTGGACCTCTCTGCTTTCCTGTGGACTCCATCCTCAAAACCACCGTTTTTCACTCTCGGCAGCCTCCGGAGCAAAAAACACAAACGTCCAGCCGCTGCTCCCACAGCAAAGGCCCCAGCGGGGAAAAGTCATGCTGGTCCTCACTGCCTCCGGGAACCCCTTCAAATGCCCCACACCTTTTGGACCTCTCTGCTTTCCTGTGGACTCCATCCTCAAAACCACCGTTTTTCACTCTCGGCAGCCTCCGGAGCAAAAAATGCAAACGTCCAGCTGCTACTACCACAGCAAAGGCCCCAGCGAGGAAAAGTAATGCTGGTCCTCACTGCCTCCGGGAACCCCTTCAAATGCCCCACACCTTTTGGACCTCTCTGCTTTCCTGTGGACTCCATCCTCAAAAAAACCGTTTTTAACTCTCAGCATCCGCCGGAGCAAAAAACGCAAACGTCCAACCGCTGCTCCCACAGCAAAGGTTCCAAGGCGGAAAAGTCATGCTGGTCCTCACTGCCTCCGGGATCTCCTTCAAATGCCCCACACCTTTTCGACCTCTTTGTTTTCCTGTGGACTCCATCCTCAAAACCACCGTTTTTCACTCTCGGCTGCCTCCGGAGCAAAAAACGCAAACGTCCAGCCGCTGCTCCCACAGCAAAGGCCCCAGCGGGGAAAAGTCGTGCTGGTCCTCACTGCCTCCGGGAACCCCTTCAAATGCCCCATACCTTTTAGACCTCTCTGCTTTCCTGTGGACTCCATCCTCAAAACCACCGTTTTTCACTCTCGGCAGCCTCCGGAGCAAAAAACGCAAACGTCCAGCCGCTGCTTCCATAGCAAAGGCCCCAGCGGGGAAAAGTCATGCTGGTCCTCACTGCCTCTTGGAACCCCTTCAAATACCCCATACCTTTTGGACCTCTCTGCTTTCCTGTGGACTCCATCCTCAAAACCACCGTTTTTAACCCTCGGTAGTCTCTGTACCCAAAAACGAAAACGTCCAGCCGCTGCTCCCATAGCAAAGGTTCCAAGGCGGAAAAGTCATGCTGGTCCTCACTGCCTCCGGGAACCCCTTCAAATGCCCCACACCTTTTGGACCTCTCTGCTTTCCTGTGGACTCCATCCTCAAAACCACCGTTTTTCACTCTCAGCAGCCTCCGGAGCAAAAAACGCAAACGTCCAGCCGCTGCTCCCACAGCAAAGGCCCCAGCGGGGAAAAGTCATGCTGGTCCTCACTGCCTCCAGGAACCCCTTCAAATGCCCCACACCTGTTTGACCTCTCTGCTTTCCTGTGGACTCCATCCTCAAAACCACCGTTTTTCACTCTCGGCAGCCTCCGGAGCAAAAAACGCAAACGTCCAGCTGCTGCTTCCACAGCAAGGCCCCAGCAAGGAAAAGTCATGCTGGTCCTCACTGCCTCCAGGAACCCCTTCAAATGCCCCACACCTTTTGGACCTCTCTGCTTTCATGTGGCCTCCATCCTCAAAACCACCGTTTTTCACTCTCAGCATCCGCCGGAGCAAAAAACGCAAACGTCCAGCCGCTGCTCCCACAGCAAAGGTTCCAAGGCGGAAAAGTCATGCTGGTCCTCACTGCCTCCGGGAACCCCTTCAAATGCCCCACACCTTTTGGACCTCTCTGTTTTCCTGTGGACTCCATCCTCAAAACCACCGTTTTTCACTCTCGGCAGCCTCAGGAGCAAAAAACGCAAACGTCCAGCCGCTGCTTCCACAGCAAAGGCCCCAGCGGGGAAAAGTCATGCTGGTCCTCACTGCCTCCGGGAACCCCTTCAAATGCCCCACACCTTTTGGACCTCTCTGCTTTCATGTGGCCTCCATCCTCAAAACCACCGTTTTTCACTCTCGGCAGCGTCCGGAGCAAAAAACGCAAACGTCCAGCCGCTGCTTCCACAGCAAAGGCCCCAGCGGGGAAAAGTCATGCTGGTCCTCACTGCCTCCAGGAACCCCTTCAAATGCCCCACACCTTTTAGACCTCTCTTCTTTCCTGTGGACTCCATCCTCAAAACCACCGTTTTTAACCCTCGGCAGCGTCCGGAGCAAAAAGCGCAAACGTCCAGCCGCTGCTCCCACAGCAAAGGCCCCAGCGGGGAAAAGTCATGCTGGTCCTCACTGCCTCCGGGAACCCCTTCAAATGCCCCATACCTTTTAGACCTCTCTGCTTTCCTGTGGACTCCATCCTCAAAACCACCGTTTTTAACCCTTGGCAGCCTCCGGAGCAAAAAGCGCAAACATCCAGCCGCTGCTTCCACAGCAAAGGCCCCAGCGGGGAAAAGTCATGCTAGTCCTCACTGCCTCTTCGAACCCCTTCAAATGCCCCACACTTTTTGGACCTCTCTGCTTTCCTGTGGACTCCATCCTCAAAACCACCGTTTTGAACCCTCGGTAGTCTCTGTACCAAAAAACGCAAACGTCCAGCCGCTGCTCCCATAGCAAAGGTTCCAAGACGGAAAAGTCATGCTGGTCCTCACTGCCTCCGGGAACCCCTTCATATGCCCCACACCTTTTGGACCTCTCTGCTTTCCTGAGGACTCTAACCTCAAAACCACCGTTTTTCACTCTCGGCAGCCTCCGGAGCAAAAAACGCAAACGTCCAGCCGCTGCTCCCACAGCAAAGGCCCCAGCGGGGAAAATTCATGCTGGTCCTCACTGCCTCCGGAAACCCCTTCAAATGCCCCACACCTTTTGGACCTCTCTGTTTTCCTGTGGAATCCATCCTCAAAACCACCGTTTTTAACCCTCGGTAGTCTCTTTGGAAAAAAACGCAAACGTCCAGCCGCTGCTCCCACAGCAAAGGCCCCAGCATGGAAAAGTCATGCTGGTCCTCACTGCCTCCGGGAACCCCTTCAAATGCCCTACACCTTTTGGACCTCTCTGCTTTCCTGTGGACTCCATCCTCAAAACCACCGTTTTTCACTCTCGGCAGCCTCCGGAGCAAAAAATGCAAACGTCCAGCTGCTTCTACCACAGCAAAGGCCCCAGCGGGGAAAAGTCATGCTGGTCCTCACTGCCTCCGGGAACCCCTTCATATGCCCCACACCTTTTGGACCTCTCTGCTTTCCTGAGGACTCTAACCTCAAAACCACCGTTTTTCACTCTCGGCAGCCTCCGGAGCAAAAAACGCAAACGTCCAGCCGCTGCTCCCACAGCAAAGGCCCCAGCGGGGAAAAGTCATGCTGGTCCTCACTGCCTCCGGGAACCCCTTCAAATGCCCCACACCTTTTGGACCTCTCTGCTTTCCTGTGGACTCCATCCTCAAAACCACCGTTTTTCACTCTCGGCAGCCTCCGGAGCAAAAAACGCAAACGTCCAGCCGCTGCTTCCACAGCAAAGGCCCCAGCGGGGAAAAGTCATGCTGGTCCTCACTGCCTCCAGGAACCCCATCAAATGCCCCACACCTTTTGGACCTCTCTGCTTTCCTGTGGACTCCATCCTCAAAACAACCGTTTTTCACTCTCGGCAGCCTCCTGAGCAAAAAACGCAAACGTCCAGCCGCTGCTCCCACAGCAAAGGCCCCAGCGGGGAAAAGTCATGCTGGTCCTCACTGCCTCCGGGAACCCCTTCAAATGCCCCACACCTTTTAGACCTCTCTGCTTTCCTGTGGACTCCATCCTCAAAACCACCGTTTTTCTCTCTCAGCAGCCTCCGGAGCAAAAAACGCAAACGTCCAGCCGCTGCTCCCACAGCAAAGGCCCCAGCGGGGAAAAGTCATGCTGGTCCTCACTGCTTCTTGGAACCCCTTCAAATGCCCCACACCTGTTTGACCTCTCTGCTTTCCTGTGGACTCCATCCTGAAAACCACCGTTTTTAACCCTCGGTAATCTCTGTACCAAAAAACGCAAAGGTCCAGCCGCTGCTACCATAGCAAAGGTTCCAAGGCGGAAAAGTCATGCTGGTCCTCACTGCCTCCGGGAACCCCTTCAAATGCCCCACACCTGTTTGACCTCTCTGCTTTCCTGTGGACTCCATCCTCAAAACCACCGTTTTTCACTCTCGGCAGCCTCCGGAGCAAAAAACGCAAACGTCCAGCCGCTGCTCCCACAGCAAAGGCCCCAGCGGGGAAAAGTCATGCTGGTCCTCACTGCCTCCGGGAACTCCTTCAAATGCCCCACACCTTTTGGACCTCTCTGCTTTCCTGTGGACTCCATCCTCAATACCACCGTTTTTCACTCTCGGCAGCCTCCGGAGCAAAAAACGCAAACGTCCAGCCGCTGCTTCCACAGCAAAGGCCCCAGCGGGGAAAAGTCATGCTGGTCCTCACTGCCTCCGGGAACCCCTTCAAATGCCCCACACCTTTTGGACCTCTCTGCTTTCCTGTGGACTCCATCCTCAAAACCACCGTTTTTAACCCTCGGTAGTCTCTGTAGCAAAAAACGCAAACGTCCAGCCGCTGCTGCCATAGCAAAGGTTCCAAGTCGAAAAAGTCATGCTGGTCCTCACTGCCTCCGGGAACCCCTTCAAATGCCCCACACCTGTTTGACCTCTCTGCTTTCCTGTGGACTCCATCCTCAAAACAACCGTTTTTCACTCTCGGCAGCCTCCGCAGCAAAAAACGCAAACGTCCAGCCGCTGCTCCCACAGCAAAGGCCCCAGCGGGGAAAAGTCATGCTGGTCCTCACTGCCTCCGGGAACTCCTTCAAATGCCCCACACCTTTTGGACCTCTCTGCTTTCCTGTGGACTCCATCCTCAAAACCACCGTTTTTCACTCTCGGCAGCCTCCGGAGCAAAAAGCGCAAACGTCCAGCCGCTGCTCCCACAGCAAAGGCCCCAGCGGGGAAAAGTCATGCTCTTCCTCACTGCCTCTTGGAACCCCTTCAAATGCCCCACACTTTTTGGACCTCTCTGCTTTCCTGTGGACTCCATCCTCAAAACCACCGTTTTTAACCCTCGGTAGTCTCTGTACCCAAAAACGCAAACGTCCAGCCGCTGCTCCCATATCAAAGGTTCCAAGACGGAAAAGTCATGCTGGTCCTCACTGCCTCCGGGAACTCCTTCAAATGCCCCACACCTTTTGGACCTCTTTGTTTTCCTGTGGACTCCATCCTCAAAACCACCGTTTTTAACCCTCGGTAGTCTCTGTACCCAAAAACGCAAACGTCCAGCCGCTGCTCCCATAGCAAAGGCCCCAGCGGGGAAAAGTCATGCTGGTCCTCACTGCCTCCAGGAACCCCTTCAAATGCCCCACACCTTTTGGACCTCTCTGCTTTCCTGTGGACTCCATCCTCAAAACCACCGTTTTTCACTCTCGGCAGCCTCCGGAGCAAAAAACACAAACGTCCAGCCGCTGCTCCCACAGCAAAGGCCCCAGCGGGGAAAAGTCATGCTGGTCCTCACTGCCTCCGGGAACCCCTTCAAATGCCCCACACCTTTTGGACCTCTCTGCTTTCCTGTGGACTCCATCCTCAAAACCACCGTTTTTCACTCTCGGCAGCCTCCGGAGCAAAAAATGCAAACGTCCAGCTGCTACTACCACAGCAAAGGCCCCAGCGAGGAAAAGTAATGCTGGTCCTCACTGCCTCCGGGAACCCCTTCAAATGCCCCACACCTTTTGGACCTCTCTGCTTTCCTGTGGACTCCATCCTCAAAAAAACCGTTTTTAACTCTCAGCATCCGCCGGAGCAAAAAACGCAAACGTCCAACCGCTGCTCCCACAGCAAAGGTTCCAAGGCGGAAAAGTCATGCTGGTCCTCACTGCCTCCGGGATCTCCTTCAAATGCCCCACACCTTTTCGACCTCTTTGTTTTCCTGTGGACTCCATCCTCAAAACCACCGTTTTTCACTCTCGGCTGCCTCCGGAGCAAAAAACGCAAACGTCCAGCCGCTGCTCCCACAGCAAAGGCCCCAGCGGGGAAAAGTCGTGCTGGTCCTCACTGCCTCCGGGAACCCCTTCAAATGCCCCATACCTTTTAGACCTCTCTGCTTTCCTGTGGACTCCATCCTCAAAACCACCGTTTTTCACTCTCGGCAGCCTCCGGAGCAAAAAACGCAAACGTCCAGCCGCTGCTTCCATAGCAAAGGCCCCAGCGGGGAAAAGTCATGCTGGTCCTCACTGCCTCTTGGAACCCCTTCAAATACCCCATACCTTTTGGACCTCTCTGCTTTCCTGTGGACTCCATCCTCAAAACCACCGTTTTTAACCCTCGGTAGTCTCTGTACCCAAAAACGAAAACGTCCAGCCGCTGCTCCCATAGCAAAGGTTCCAAGGCGGAAAAGTCATGCTGGTCCTCACTGCCTCCGGGAACCCCTTCAAATGCCCCACACCTTTTGGACCTCTCTGCTTTCCTGTGGACTCCATCCTCAAAACCACCGTTTTTCACTCTCAGCAGCCTCCGGAGCAAAAAACGCAAACGTCCAGCCGCTGCTCCCACAGCAAAGGCCCCAGCGGGGAAAAGTCATGCTGGTCCTCACTGCCTCCAGGAACCCCTTCAAATGCCCCACACCTGTTTGACCTCTCTGCTTTCCTGTGGACTCCATCCTCAAAACCACCGTTTTTCACTCTCGGCAGCCTCCGGAGCAAAAAACGCAAACGTCCAGCTGCTGCTTCCACAGCAAGGCCCCAGCAAGGAAAAGTCATGCTGGTCCTCACTGCCTCCAGGAACCCCTTCAAATGCCCCACACCTTTTGGACCTCTCTGCTTTCATGTGGCCTCCATCCTCAAAACCACCGTTTTTCACTCTCAGCATCCGCCGGAGCAAAAAACGCAAACGTCCAGCCGCTGCTCCCACAGCAAAGGTTCCAAGGCGGAAAAGTCATGCTGGTCCTCACTGCCTCCGGGAACCCCTTCAAATGCCCCACACCTTTTGGACCTCTCTGTTTTCCTGTGGACTCCATCCTCAAAACCACCGTTTTTCACTCTCGGCAGCCTCAGGAGCAAAAAACGCAAACGTCCAGCCGCTGCTTCCACAGCAAAGGCCCCAGCGGGGAAAAGTCATGCTGGTCCTCACTGCCTCCGGGAACCCCTTCAAATGCCCCACACCTTTTGGACCTCTCTGCTTTCATGTGGCCTCCATCCTCAAAACCACCGTTTTTCACTCTCGGCAGCGTCCGGAGCAAAAAACGCAAACGTCCAGCCGCTGCTTCCACAGCAAAGGCCCCAGCGGGGAAAAGTCATGCTGGTCCTCACTGCCTCCAGGAACCCCTTCAAATGCCCCACACCTTTTAGACCTCTCTTCTTTCCTGTGGACTCCATCCTCAAAACCACCGTTTTTAACCCTCGGCAGCGTCCGGAGCAAAAAGCGCAAACGTCCAGCCGCTGCTCCCACAGCAAAGGCCCCAGCGGGGAAAAGTCATGCTGGTCCTCACTGCCTCCGGGAACCCCTTCAAATGCCCCATACCTTTTAGACCTCTCTGCTTTCCTGTGGACTCCATCCTCAAAACCACCGTTTTTAACCCTTGGCAGCCTCCGGAGCAAAAAGCGCAAACATCCAGCCGCTGCTTCCACAGCAAAGGCCCCAGCGGGGAAAAGTCATGCTAGTCCTCACTGCCTCTTCGAACCCCTTCAAATGCCCCACACTTTTTGGACCTCTCTGCTTTCCTGTGGACTCCATCCTCAAAACCACCGTTTTGAACCCTCGGTAGTCTCTGTACCAAAAAACGCAAACGTCCAGCCGCTGCTCCCATAGCAAAGGTTCCAAGACGGAAAAGTCATGCTGGTCCTCACTGCCTCCGGGAACCCCTTCATATGCCCCACACCTTTTGGACCTCTCTGCTTTCCTGAGGACTCTAACCTCAAAACCACCGTTTTTCACTCTCGGCAGCCTCCGGAGCAAAAAACGCAAACGTCCAGCCGCTGCTCCCACAGCAAAGGCCCCAGCGGGGAAAATTCATGCTGGTCCTCACTGCCTCCGGAAACCCCTTCAAATGCCCCACACCTTTTGGACCTCTCTGTTTTCCTGTGGAATCCATCCTCAAAACCACCGTTTTTAACCCTCGGTAGTCTCTTTGGAAAAAAACGCAAACGTCCAGCCGCTGCTCCCACAGCAAAGGCCCCAGCATGGAAAAGTCATGCTGGTCCTCACTGCCTCCGGGAACCCCTTCAAATGCCCTACACCTTTTGGACCTCTCTGCTTTCCTGTGGACTCCATCCTCAAAACCACCGTTTTTCACTCTCGGCAGCCTCCGGAGCAAAAAATGCAAACGTCCAGCTGCTTCTACCACAGCAAAGGCCCCAGCGGGGAAAAGTCATGCTGGTCCTCACTGCCTCCGGGAACCCCTTCATATGCCCCACACCTTTTGGACCTCTCTGCTTTCCTGAGGACTCTAACCTCAAAACCACCGTTTTTCACTCTCGGCAGCCTCCGGAGCAAAAAACGCAAACGTCCAGCCGCTGCTCCCACAGCAAAGGCCCCAGCGGGGAAAAGTCATGCTGGTCCTCACTGCCTCCGGGAACCCCTTCAAATGCCCCACACCTTTTGGACCTCTCTGCTTTCCTGTGGACTCCATCCTCAAAACCACCGTTTTTAACCCTCGGTAGTCTCTGTAGCAAAAAACGCAAACGTCCAGCCGCTGCTGCCATAGCAAAGGTTCCAAGTCGAAAAAGTCATGCTGGTCCTCACTGCCTCCGGGAACCCCTTCAAATGCCCCACACCTGTTTGACCTCTCTGCTTTCCTGTGGACTCCATCCTCAAAACCACCGTTTTTCACTCTCGGCAGCCTCCGGAGCAAAAAACGCAAACGTCCAGCCGCTGCTCCCACAGCAAAGGCCCCAGCGGGGAAAAGTCATGCTGGTCCTCACTGCCTCCGGGAACTCCTTCAAATGCCCCACACCTTTTGGACCTCTCTGCTTTCCTGTGGACTCCATCCTCAAAACCACCGTTTTTCACTCTCGGCAGCCTCCGGAGCAAAAAACGCAAACGTCCAGCCGCTGCTTCCACAGCAAAGGCCCCAGCGGGGAAAAGTCATGCTGGTCCTCACTGCCTCCAGGAACCCCTTCAAATGCCCCACACCTTTTGGACCTCTCTGCTTTCCTGTGGACTCCATCCTCAAAACCACCGTTTTTCACTCTCGGCAGCCTCCGGAGCAAAAAACGCAAACGTCCAGCCGCTGCTCCCACAGCAAAGGTTCCAAGGCGGAAAAGTCATGCTGGTCCTCACTGCCTCCGGGAACTCCTTCAAATGCCCCACACCTTTTGGACCTCTTTGTTTTCCTGTGGACTCCATCCTCAAAACCACCGTTTTTAACCCTCGGTAGTCTCTGTACCCAAAAACGCAAACGTCCAGCCGCTGCTCCCATAGCAAAGGCCCCAGCGGGGAAAAGTCATGCTGGTCCTCACTGCCTCCAGGAACCCCTTCAAATGCCCCACACCTTTTGGACCTCTCTGCTTTCCTGTGGACTCCATCCTCAAAACCACCGTTTTTCACTCTCGGCAGCCTCCGGAGCAAAAAACGCAAACGTCCAGCCGCTGCTCCCACAGCAAAGGCCCCAACGGGGAAAAGTCATGCTGGTCCTCACTGCCTCCGGGAACCCCTTCAAATGCCCCACACCTTTTGGACCTCTCTGCTTTCCTGTGGACTCCATCCTCAAAACCACCGTTTTTCACTCTCGGCAGCCTCCGGAGCAAAAAATGCAAACGTCCAGCTGCTACTACCACAGCAAAGGCCCCAGCGAGGAAAAGTAATGCTGGTCCTCACTGCCTCCGGGAACCCCTTCAAATGCCCCACACCTTTTGGACCTCTCTGCTTTCCTGTGGACTCCATCCTCAAAACCACCGTTTTTAACTCTCAGCATCCGCCGGAGCAAAAAACGCAAACGTCCAACCGCTGCTCCCACAGCAAAGGTTCCAAGGCGGAAAAGTCATGCTGGTCCTCACTGCCTCCGGGATCTCCTTCAAATGCCCCACACCTTTTCGACCTCTTTGTTTTCCTGTGGACTCCATCCTCAAAACCACCGTTTTTCACTCTCGGCTGCCTCCGGAGCAAAAAACGCAAACGTCCAGCCGCTGCTCCCACAGCAAAGGCCCCAGCGGGGAAAAGTCGTGCTGGTCCTCACTGCCTCCGGGAACCCCTTCAAATGCCCCATACCTTTTAGACCTCTCTGCTTTCCTGTGGACTCCATCCTCAAAACCACCGTTTTTCACTCTCGGCAGCCTCCGGAGCAAAAAACGCAAACGTCCAGCCGCTGCTTCCATAGCAAAGGCCCCAGCGGGGAAAAGTCATGCTGGTCCTCACTGCCTCTTGGAACCCCTTCAAATACCCCATACCTTTTGGACCTCTCTGCTTTCCTGTGGACTCCATCCTCAAAACCACCGTTTTTAACCCTCGGTAGTCTCTGTACCCAAAAACGAAAACGTCCAGCCGCTGCTCCCATAGCAAAGGTTCCAAGGCGGAAAAGTCATGCTGGTCCTCACTGCCTCCGGGAACCCCTTCAAATGCCCCACACCTTTTGGACCTCTCTGCTTTCCTGTGGACTCCATCCTCAAAACCACCGTTTTTCACTCTCAGCAGCCTCCGGAGCAAAAAACGCAAACGTCCAGCCGCTGCTCCCACAGCAAAGGCCCCAGCGGGGAAAAGTCATGCTGGTCCTCACTGCCTCCAGGAACCCCTTCAAGTGCCCCACACCTGTTTGACCTCTCTGCTTTCCTGTGGACTCCATCCTCAAAACCACCGTTTTTCACTCTCGGCAGCCTCCGGAGCAAAAAACGCAAACGTCCAGCTGCTGCTTCCACAGCAAGGCCCCAGCAAGGAAAAGTCATGCTGGTCCTCACTGCCTCCAGGAACCCCTTCAAATGCCCCACACCTTTTGGACCTCTCTGCTTTCATGTGGCCTCCATCCTCAAAACCACCGTTTTTCACTCTCAGCATCCGCCGGAGCAAAAAACGCAAACGTCCAGCCGCTGCTCCCACAGCAAAGGTTCCAAGGCGGAAAAGTCATGCTGGTCCTCACTGCCTCCGGGAACCCCTTCAAATGCCCCACACCTTTTGGACCTCTCTGTTTTCCTGTGGACTCCATCCTCAAAACCACCGTTTTTCACTCTCGGCAGCCTCAGGAGCAAAAAACGCAAACGTCCAGCCGCTGCTTCCACAGCAAAGGCCCCAGCGGGGAAAAGTCATGCTGGTCCTCACTGCCTCCGGGAACCCCTTCAAATGCCCCACACCTTTTGGACCTCTCTGCTTTCATGTGGCCTCCATCCTCAAAACCACCGTTTTTCACTCTCGGCAGCGTCCGGAGCAAAAAACGCAAACGTCCAGCCGCTGCTTCCACAGCAAAGGCCCCAGCGGGGAAAAGTCATGCTGGTCCTCACTGCCTCCAGGAACCCCTTCAAATGCCCCACACCTTTTAGACCTCTCTTCTTTCCTGTGGACTCCATCCTCAAAACCACCGTTTTTAACCCTCGGCAGCCTCCGGAGCAAAAAGCGCAAACGTCCAGCCGCTGCTCCCACAGCAAAGGCCCCAGCGGGGAAAAGTCATGCTGGTCCTCACTGCCTCCGGGAACCCCTTCAAATGCCCCATACCTTTTAGACCTCTCTGCTTTCCTGTGGACTCCATCCTCAAAACCACCGTTTTTAACCCTTGGCAGCCTCCGGAGCAAAAAGCGCAAACATCCAGCCGCTGCTTCCACAGCAAAGGCCCCAGCGGGGAAAAGTCATGCTAGTCCTCACTGCCTCTTCGAACCCCTTCAAATGCCCCACACTTTTTGGACCTCTCTGCTTTCCTGTGGACTCCATCCTCAAAACCACCGTTTTGAACCCTCGGTAGTCTCTGTACCAAAAAACGCAAACGTCCAGCCGCTGCTCCCATAGCAAAGGTTCCAAGACGGAAAAGTCATGCTGGTCCTCACTGCCTCCGGGAACCCCTTCATATGCCCCACACCTTTTGGACCTCTCTGCTTTCCTGAGGACTCTAACCTCAAAACCACCGTTTTTCACTCTCGGCAGCCTCCGGAGCAAAAAACGCAAACGTCCAGCCGCTGCTCCCACAGCAAAGGCCCCAGCGGGGAAAATTCATGCTGGTCCTCACTGCCTCCGGAAACCCCTTCAAATGCCCCACACCTTTTGGACCTCTCTGTTTTCCTGTGGAATCCATCCTCAAAACCACCGTTTTTAACCCTCGGTAGTCTCTTTGGAAAAAAACGCAAACGTCCAGCCGCTGCTCCCACAGCAAAGGCCCCAGCATGGAAAAGTCATGGTGGTCCTCACTGCCTCCGGGAACCCCTTCAAATGCCCTACACCTTTTGGACCTCTCTGCTTTCCTGTGGACTCCATCCTCAAAACCACCGTTTTTCACTCTCGGCAGCCTCCGGAGCAAAAAATGCAAACGTCCAGCTGCTTCTACCACAGCAAAGGCCCCAGCGAGGAAAAGTCATGCTGGTCCTCACTGCCTCCGGGAACCCCTTCAAATGCCCCACACCTTTTGGACCTCTCTGCTTTCCTGTGGACTCCATCCTCAAAACCACCGTTTTTCACTCTCAGCATCCACCGGAGCAAAAAACGCAAACGTCCAGCCGCTGCTCCCACAGCAAAGGTTCCAAGGCGGAAAAGTCATGCTGGTCCTCACTGCCTCTTGGAACCCCTTCAAATGCCCCACACCTTTTGGACCTCTCTGCTTTCCTGTGGACTCCATCCTCAAAACCACCGTTTTTCACTCTCGGCAGCCTCCAGAGCAAAAAACGCAAACGTCCAGCCGCTGCTTCCACAGCAAAGGCCCCAGTGGGGAAAAGTCATGCTGGTCCTCACTGCCTCCAGGAACCCCTTCAAATGCCCCACACCTTTTGGACCTCTCTGCTTTCCTGTGGACTCCATCCTCAAAACAACCGTTTTTCACTCTCGGCAGCCTCCGGAGCAAAAAACGCAAACGTCCAGCCGCTGCTTCCACAGCAAAGGCCCCAGCGGGGAAAAGTCATGCTGGTCCTCACTGCCTTCGGGAACCCCTTCAAATGCTCCACACCTTTTAGACCTCTCTGCTTTCCTGTGGACTCCATCCTCAAAACCACCGTTTTTAACCCTCGGCAGCCTCCGGAGCAAAAAGCGCAAACGTCCAGCCGCTGCTCCCACAGCAAAGGCCCCAGCGGGGAAAAGTCATGCTGGTCCTCACTGCCTCCGGGAACCCCTTCAAATGCCCCACACCTTTTGGACCTCTCTGCTTTCCTGTGGACTCCATCCTCAAAACCACCGTTTTTCACTCTCGGCAGCCTCCGGAGCAAAAAACGCAAACGTCCAGCCGCTGCTCCCACAGCAAAGGCCCCAGCGGGGAAAAGTCATGCTGGTCCTCACTGCCTCCGGGAACGCCTTCATATGCCCCACACCTTTTGGACCTCTCTGCTTTCCTGAGGACTCTAACCTCAAAACCACCGTTTTTCACTCTCGGCAGCGTCCGGAGCAAGAAACGCAAACGTCCAGCCGCTGCTCCCACAGCAAAGGCCCCAGCGGGGAAAAGTCATGCTGGTCCTCACTGCCTCCGGGAACCCCTTCAAATGCCCCACACCTTTTGGACCTCTCTGCTTTCCTGTGGACTCCATCCTCAAAACCACCGTTTTTCACTCTCGGCAGCCTCCGGAGCAAAAAACGCAAACGTCCAGCTGCTGCTCCCACAGCAAAGGCCCCAGCAGGGAAAAGTCATGCTGGTCCTCAGTGCCTCCGGGAACCCCTTCAAATGCCCCACACCTTTTGGACCTCTCTGCTTTCCTGTGGACTCCATCCTCAAAACCACTATTTTTCACTCTCGGCAGCCTCCGGAGCAAAAAACGCAAACGTCCAGCCGCTGCTCCCACAGCAAAGGCCCCAGCGGGGAAAAGTCATGCTGGTCCTCACTGCCTCCGGGAACCCCTTCAAATGCCCCACACCTTTTGGACCTCTCTGCTTTCCTGTGGAATCCATCCTCAAAACAACCGTTTTTCACTCTCGGCAGCCTCCGGAGCAAAAAACGCAAAAGTCCAGCCGCTGATCCCACAGCAAAGGTTCCAAGGCTGAAAAGTCATGCTGGTCCTCACTGCCTCCAGGAACCCCTTCAAATGCCCCACACCTTTTGGACCTCTCTGCTTTCCTGTGGAATCCATCCTGAAAACAACCGTTTTTCACTCTCGGCAGCCTCCGGAGCAAAAAACGCAAACGTCTAGCCGCTGATCCCACAGCAAAGGTTCCAAGGCGGAAAAACTCATGCTGGTCCTCACTGCCTCCGGGAACCCCTTCAAATGCCCCACACCTTTTAGACCTCTCTGCTTTCCTGTGGACTCTATCCTCAAAACCACCGTTTTTAACCCTCGGCAGCCTCCGGAGCAAAAAGCGCAAACGTCCAGCCGCTGCTCCCACAGCAAAGGCCCCAGCGGGGAAAAGTCACGCTGGTCCTCAATACCTCCGGGAACCCCTTCAAATGCCCCACACCTTTTGGACCTCTCTGCTTTCATGTGGACTCCATCCTCAAAACCACCGTTTTTCACTCTGGGCAGCGTCAGGAGCCAAAACCTCAAACGTCCAGCCGCTGCTCCCACAGCAAAAACCCCAGCGGGGAAAAGTCATGCTGGTCCTCACTGCCTCCGGGAACCCCTTCATATGCCCCACACCTTTTGGACCTCTCTGCTTTCCTGAGGACTCTAACCTCAAAACCACCGTTTTTCACTCTCGGCAGCCTCCGGAGCAAAAAACGCAAACGTCCAGCCGCTGCTCCCACAGCAAAGGCCCCAGCATGGAAAAGTCATGCTGGTCCTCACTGCCTCCGGGAACCCCTTCAAATGCCCCACACCTTTTGGACCTCTCTGTTTTCATGTGGGCTCCATCCTCTAAACCACTGTTTTTCACTCTCAGCAGTCTCCGGAGCAAAAAACGCAAACGTCCAGCCGCTGCTCCCACAGCAAAGGCCCCAGCGGGGAAAAGTCATGCTGGTCCTCACTGCCTCCGGGAACCCCTTCAAATGCCCCACACCTTTTGGACCTCTCTGCTTTCCTGTGGACTCCATCCTCAAAACCACCGTTTTTCACTCTCGGCAGCCTCCGGAGCAAAAAATGCAAACGTCCAGCTGCTTCTACCACAGCAAAGGCCCCAGCGAGGAAAAGTCATGCTGGTCCTCACTGCCTCCGGGAACCCCTTCAAATGCCCCACACCTTTTGGACCTCTCTGCTTTCCTGTGGACTCCATCCTCAAAACCACCGTTTTTCACTCTCAGCATCCGCCGGAGCAAAAAACGCAAACGTCCAGCCGCTGCTCCCACACCAAAGGCCCCAGCGGGGGAAAGTCATGCTGGTTCTCACTGCCTCCGGGAACCCCTTCAAATGCCCCACACCTTTTGGACCTCTCTGCTTTCCTGTGGAATCCATCCTCAAAACCACCATTTTTCACTCTCGGCAGCCTCCGGAGCAAAAAACGCAAACGTCCAGCCGCTGCTCCCACAGCAAAGGCCCCAGCGGGGAAAAGTCATGCTGGTCCTCACTGCCTCCGGGAACCCCTTCAAATGCCCCACACCTTTTGGACCTCTGTGCTTTCCTGTGGACTCCATCCTCAAAACCACCGTTTTTCACTCTCGGCAGCCTCCGGAGCAAAAAACGCAAACGTCCAGCCGCTGCTTCCACAGCAAAGGCCCCAGTGGGGAAAAGTCATGCTGGTCCTCACTGCCTCCGGGAACCCCTTCAAATGCCCCACACCTTTTGGACCTCTCTGCTTTCCTGTGGACTCCATCCTCAAAACCACCGTTTTTCACTCTCGGCAGCCTCCGGAGCGAAAAACGCAAACGTCCAGCCGCTGCTCCCACAGCAAAGGCCCCAGCGGGGAAAAGTCATGCTGGTCCTCACTGCCTCCGGGAACCCCTTCATATGCCCCACACCTTTTTGGACCTCTCTGCTTTCCTGTGGAATCCATCCTCAAAACCACCGTTTTTCACTCTCGGCAGCCTCCGGAGAAAAAAACGCAAACGTCCAGCCGCTGCTCCCACAACAAATGTTCCAAGGCGGAAAAGTCATGCTGGTCCTCACTGCCTCCGGGAACCCCTTCAAATGCCCCACACCTTTTGGACCTCTCTGTTTTCCTGTGGAATCCATCCTCAAAACGACCGTTTTTAACCCTCGGTAGTCTCTGAAGCAAAAAACGCAAACGTCCAGCCGCTGCTCCCACAGCAAAGGTTCCAAGGCGGAAAAGTCATGCTGGTCCTCACTGCCTCCGGGAACCCCTTCAAATGCCCCACACCTTTTGGACCTCTCTGTTTTCATGTGGGCTCCATCCTCAAAACCACTGTTTTTCACTCTCAGCAGTCTAAGGAGAAAAAAACGCAAACGTCCAGCCGCTGCTCCCACAGCAAAGGCCCCAGCGGGGAAAAGTCATGCTGGTCCTCACTGCCTCCGGGAACCCCTTCAAATGCCCCACACCTTTTGGACCTCTCTGCTTTCCTGTGGACTCCATCCTCAAAACCACCGTTTTTAACTCTCGGCAGCCTGCGGAGCAAAAAACGCAAAAGTCCAGCTGCTGCTCCCACAGCAAAGGCCCCAGCAGGGAAAAGTCATGCTGGTCCTCACTGCCTCCGGGAACCCCTTCAAATGCCCCACACCTTTTGGACCTCTCTGCTTTCCTGTGGACTCCATCCTCAAAACCACTGTTTTTCACTCTCGGCAGCCTCCGGAGCAAAAAACGCAAACGTCCAGCCGCTGCTCCCACAGGAAAGGCCCCAGCGGGGAAAAGTCATGCTGGTCCTCACTGCCTCCGGGAACCCCTTCAAATGCCCCACACCTTTTGGACCTCTCTGCTTTCCTGTGGACTCCATCCTCAAAACAACCGTTTTTCACTCTCGGCAGCCTCCTGAGCAAAAAACGCAAACGTCCAGCCGCTGATCCCACAGCAAAGGTTCCAAGGCTGAAAAGTCATGCTGGTCCTCACTGCCTCCAGGAACCCCTTCAAATGCCCCACACCTTTTGGACCTCTCTGCTTTCCTGTGGACTCCATCCTCAAAACCACCGTTTTTCACTCTCGGCAGCCTCCTGAGCAAAAAACGCAAACGTCCAGCCGCTGATCCCACAGCAAAGGTTCCAAGGCGGAAAAGTCATGCTGGTCCTCACTGCCTCCGGGAACCCCTTCAAATGCCCACACCTGTTTGACCTCTCTGCTTTCCTGTGGAATCCATCCTCAAAACCACCGTTTTTCACTCTCGGCAGCCTCCGGAGCAAAAAACGCAAACGTCCAGCCGCTGCTCCCACAGCAAAGGCCCCAGCGGGGAAAAGTCATGCTGGTCCTCACTGCCTCCAGGAACCCCTTCAAATGCCCCACACTTTTTGGACCTCTCTGCTTTCCTGTGGACTCCATCCTCAAAACCACCGTTTTTAACCCTCGGTAGTCTCTGTACCAAAAAACGCAAACGTCCAGCCGCTGCTCCCATAGCAAAGGTTCCAAGGCGGAAAAGTCATGCTGGTCCTCACTGCCTCCGGGAACCCCTTCAAATGCCCCACACCTTTTGGACCTCTCTGCTTTCCTGTGGACTCCATCCTCAAAACCACTATTTTTCACTCTCGGCAGCCTCCGGAGCAAAAAACGCAAACGTCCAGCCGCTGCTCCCACAGCAAAGGCCCCAGCGGGGAAAAGTCATGCTGGTCCTCACTGCCTCCGGGAACCCCTTCAAATGCCCCACACCTTTTGGACCTCTCTGCTTTCCTGTGGACTCCATCCTCAAAACCACCGTTTTTCACTCTCGGCAGCCTCCGGAGCAAAAAACGCAAACGTCCAGCCGCTGCTTCCACAGCAAAGGCCCCAGCGGGGACAAGTCATGCTGGTCCTCACTGCCTCTTGGAACCCCTTCAAATGCCCCACACTTTTTGGACCTCTCTGCTTTCCTGTGGACTCCATCCTCAAAACCACAGTTTTTCATTCTCGATAGCCTCCGGAGCAAAAAACGCAAACGTCCAGCCGCTGCTTCCACAGCAAAGGCCCCAGCATGGAAAAGTCACGCTGGTCCTCACTGCCTCCGGGAACCCCTTCATATGCCCCACACCTTTTGGACCTCTCTGCTTTCCTGTGGACTCCATCCTCAAAACCACCGTTTTTCACTCTCGGCAGCCTCGGGAGCAAAAAACGCAAACGTCCAGCCGCTGCTCCCACAGCAAAGGCCCCAGCGGGGAAAAGTCATGCTGGTCCTCACTGCCTCTGGGACCCCTTCAAATGCCCCACACCTTTTGGACCTCTCTGCTTTCCTGTGGACTCCATCCTCAAAACCACCGTTTTTCACTCTCGGCAGCCTCCGGAGCAAAAAACGCAAACGTCCAGCCGCTGCTTCCACAGCAAAGGCCCCAGTGGGGAAAAGTCATGCTGGTCCTCACTGCCTCCGGGAACCCCTTCAAATGCCCCACACCTTTTGGACCTCTCTGCTTTCCTGTGGACTCCATCCTCAAAACCACCGTTTTTCACTCTCGGCAGCCTCCGGAGCAAAAAACGCAAACGTCCAGCCGCTGCTTCCACAGCAAAGGCCCCAGCGGGGAAAAGTCATGCTGGTCCTCACTGCCTCCGGGAACCCCTTCAAATGCCCCACACTTTTTGGACCTCTCTGCTTTCCTGTGGACTCCATCCTCAAAACCACCGTTTTTAACCCTCGGTAGTCTCTGTACCAAAAAACGCAAACGTCCAGCCGCTGCTCCCATAGCAAAGGTTCCAAGGCGGAAAAGTCATGCTGGTCCTCACTGCCTCCGGGAACCCCTTCAAATGCCCCACACCTTTTGGACCTCTCTGCTTTCCTGTGGACTCCATCCTCAAAACCACCGTTTTTAACCCTCGGTAGTCTCTGTACCAAAAAACGCAAACGTCCAGCCGCTGCTCCCATAGCAAAGGTTCCAAGGCGAAAAAGTCATGCTGGTCCTCACTGCCTCCGGGAACCCCTTCAAATGCCTGACACCTGTTTGACCTCTCTGCTTTCCTGTGGAATCCATCCTCAAAACCACCGTTTTTCACTCTCGGCAGCCTCCGGAGCAAAAAACGCAAACTTCCAGCCGCTGCTCCCACAGCAAAGGCCCCAGCGGGGAAAAGTCATGCTGGTCCTCACTGCCTCCAGGAACCCCTTCAAATGCCCCACACTTTTTGGACCTCTCTGCTCTCCTGTGGACTCCATCCTCAAAACCACCGTTTTTAACCCTCGGTAGTCTCTGTAGCAAAAAACGCAAACGTCCAGCCGCTGCTCCCATAGCAAAGGTTCCAAGGCGGAAAAGTCATGCTGGTCCTCACTGCCTCCGGGAACCCCTTCAAATGCCCCACACCTTTTGGACCTCTCTGCTTTCCTGTGGACTCCATCCTCAAAACCACCGTTTTTCACTCTCGGCAGCCTCCGGAGAAAAAAACGCAAACGTCCAGCCGCTGCTTCCACAGCAAAGGCCCCAGCGGGGAAAAGTCATGCTGGTCCTCACTGCCTCCAGGAACCCCTTCAAATGCCCCAAACCTTTTGGACCTCTCTGCTTTCCTGTGGACTCCATCCTCAAAACAACCGTTTTTCACTCTCGGCAGCCTCCTGAGCAAAAAACGCAAACGTCCAGCCGCTGCTCCCACAGCAAAGGCCCCAGCGGGGAAAAGTCATGCTGGTCCTCACTGCCTCCGGGAACCCCTTCAAATGCCCCACACCTTTTGGACCTCTCTGCTTTCCTCTGGACTCCATCCTCAAAACCACCTTTTTTAACCCTCGGCAGCCTCCGGAGCAAAAAGCGCAAACGTCCAGCCGCTGCTCCCACAGCAAAGGCCCCAGCGGGGAAAAGTCATGCTGGTCCTCACTGCCTCCGGGAACCCCTTCAAATGCCCCACACCTTTTGGACCTCTCTGCTTTCCTGTGGACTCCATCTTCAAAACCACCGTTTTTCACTCTCGGCAGCCTCCGGAGCAAAAAACGCAAACGTCCAGCCGCTGCTCCCACAGCAAAGGCCCCAGCGGGGACAAGTCATGCTGGTCCTCACTGCCTCTTGGAACCCCTTCAAATGCCCCACACCTTTTAGACCTCTCTGCTTTCCTGTGGATTCCATCCTCAAAACCACCGTTTTTAACCCTTGGCAGCCTCCGGAGCAAAAAGCGCAAACGTCCAACCGCTGCTCCCACAGCAAAGGCCCCAGCGGGGAAAAGTCATGCTGGTCCTCACTGCCTCTTGGAACCCCTTCAAATGCCCCACACTTTTTGGACCTCTCTGCTTTCCTGTGGACTCCATCCTCAAAACCACCGTTTTTAACCCTCGGTAGTCTCTGTACCAAAAAAAGCAAACGTCCAGCCGCTGCTCCCATAGCAAAGGTTCCAAGGCGGAAAAGTCATGCTGGTCCTCACTGCCTCCGGGAACCCCTTCAAATGCCCCACACCTTTTGGACCTCTCTGCTTTCCTGTGGACTCCATCCTCAAAACCACCGTTTTTCACTCTCGGCAGCCTCCGGAGCAAAAAACGCAAACGTCCAGCCGCTGCTCCCACAGCAAAGGCCCCAGCGGGGACAAGTCATGCTGGTCCTCACTGCCTCTTGGAACCCCTTCAAATGCCCCACACTTTTTGGACCTCTCTGCTTTCCTGTGGACTCCATCCTCAAAACCACCGTTTTTCATTCTCGATAGCCTCCGGAGCAAAAAACGCAAACGTCCAGCCACTGCTTCCACAGCAAAGGCCCCAGCATGGAAAAGTCACGCTGGTCCTCACTGCCTCCGGGAACCCCTTCATATGCCCCACACCTTTTGGACCTCTCTGCTTTCATGTGGACTCCATCCTCAAAACCACCATTTTTCACTCTCGGCAGCCTCGGGAGCAAAAAACGCAAACGTCCAGCCGCTGCTCCCACAGCAAAGGCCCCAGCGGGGAAAAGTCATGCTGGTCCTCAGTGCCTCCGGGAACCCTTTTCAATGCCCCACACTTTTTGGACCTCTCTGCTTTCCTGTGGACTCCATCCTCAAAACCACCGTTTTTAACCCTCGGTAGTCTCTGTACCAAAAAACACAAACGTCCAGCCGCTGCTCCCATAGCAAAGGTTCCAAGGCGGAAAAGTCATGCTGGTCCTCACTGCCTCCGGGAAACCCTTCAAATGCCCCACACCTTTTGGACCTCTCTGCTTTCCTGTGGACTCCATCCTCAAAACCACCGTTTTTAACCCTCGGTAGTCTCTGTACCAAAAAACGCAAACGTCCAGCCGCTGCTCCCATAGCAAAGGTTCCAAGGCGGAAAAGTCATGCTGGTCCTCACTGCCTCCGGGAACCCCTTCAAATGCCCCACACCTGTTTGACCTCTCTGCTTTCCTGTGGAATCCATCCTCAAAACCACCGTTTTTCACTCTCGGCAGCCTCCGGAGCAAAAAACGCAAACGTCCAGCCGCTGCTCCCACAGCAAAGGCCCCAGCGGGGAAAAGTCATGCTGGTCCTCAGTGCCTCCGGGAACCCCTTCAAATGCCCCACACCTTTTGGACCTCTCTGCTTTCCTGTGGCCTCCATCCTCAAAACCACCGTTTTTAACCCTTGGCAGCCTCCGGAGCAAAAAGCGCAAACGTCCAGCCGCTGCTCCCACAGCAAAGGCCCCAGCGGGGAAAAGTCATGCTGGTCCTCACTGCCTCCAGGAACCCCTTCAAATGCCCCACACTTTTTGGACCTCTCTGCTTTCCTGTGGACTCCATCCTCAAAACCACCGTTTTTAACCCTCGGTAGTCTCTGTACCAAAAAACGCAAACGTCCAGCAGCTGCTCCCATAGCAAAGGTTCCAAGGCGGAAAAGTCATGCTGGTCCTCACTGCCTCCGGGAACCCCTTCAAATGCCCCACACCTTTTGGACCTCTCTGCTTTCCTGTGGACTCCATCCTCAAAACCACCGTTTTTCACTCTCAGCAGCCTCCAGAGCAAAAAACGCAAACGTCCAGCCGCTGCTCCCACAGCAAAGGCCCCAGCGGGGAAAAGTCATGCTGGTCCTCACTGCCTCCGGGAACCCCTTCAAATGCCCCACACCTTTTGGACCTCTCTGCTTTCCTGTGGACTCCATTCTCAAAACCACCGTTTTTCACTCTCGGCAGCCTCCGGAGCAAAAAACGCAAACGTCCAGCCGCTGCTCCCACAGCAAAGACCCCAGCGGGGAAAAGTCATGCTGGTCCTCACTACCTCCGGGAACCCCTTCAAATGCCCCACACCTTTTGGACCTCTCTGCTTTCCTGTGGACTCCATCCTCAAAACCACCGTTTTTCACTCTCGGCAGCCTCCGGAGCAAAAAACGCAAACGTCCAGCCGCTGCCTCCACAGCAAAGGCCCCAGCGGAGAAAAGTCATGCTGGTCCTCAGTGCCTCCGGGAACCCCTTCAAATGCCCCACACCTTTTGGACCTCTCTGCTTTCCTGTGGACTCCATCCTCAAAACCACCGTTTTTAACCCTTGGCAGCCTCCGGAGCAAAAAGCGCAAACGTCCAGCCGCTGCTCCCACAGCAAAGGCCCCAGCGGGGAAAAGTCATGCTGGTCCTCACTGCCTCCAGGAACCCCTTCAAATGCCCCACACTTTTTAAACCTCTCTGCTTTCCTGTGGACTCCATCCTCAAAACCACCGTTTTTCATTCTCGATAGCCTCCGGAGCAAAAAACGCAAACGTCCAGCCGCTGCTTCCACAGCAAAGGCCCCAGCATGGAAAAGTCACGCTGGTCCTCACTGCCTCCGGGAACCCCTTCATATGCCCCACACCTTTTGGACCTCTCTGCTTTCATGTGGACTCCATCCTCAAAACCACCATTTTTCACTCTCGGCATCCTCGGAAGCAAAAAACGCAAACGTCCAGCCGCTGCTTCCACAGCAAAGGCCCCAGTGGGGAAAAGTCATGCTGGTCCTCACTGCCTCCGGGAACCCCTTCAAATGCCCCACACCTTTTGGACCTCTCTGCTTTCCTGTGGACTCCATCCTCAAAACCACCGTTTTTCACTCTCGGCAGCCTCCGGAGCAAAAAACGCAAACGTCCAGCCGCTGCTTCCACAGCAAAGGCCCCAGCGGGGAAAAGTCATGCTGGTCCTCACTGCCTCTTAGAACCCCTTCAAATGCCCCACACCTTTTGGACCTCTCTGCTTTCCTGTGGACTCCATCCTCAAAACCACCGTTTTTCACTCTCGGCAGCCTCGGGAGCAAAAAACGCAAACATCCAGCCGCTGCGCCCACAGCAAAGGCCCCAGCGGGGAAAAGTCATGCTGGTCCTCACTGCGTCTTGGAACCCCTTCAAATGCCCCACACTTTTTGGACCTCTCTGCTTTCCTGTGGACTCCATCCTCAAAACCACCGTTTTTAACCCTCGGTAGTCTCTGTACCAAAAAACGCAAACGTCCAGCCGCTGCTACCATAGCAAGGGTTCCAAGGCGGAAAAGTCATGCTGGTCCTCACTGCCTCCGGGAACCCCTTCAAATGCCCCACACCTTTTGGACCTCTCTGCTTTCCTGTGGACTCCATCCTCAAAACCACCGTTTTTAACCCTCGGTAGTCTCTGTACCAAAAAACGCAAACGTCCAGCCGCTGCTCCCATAGCAAAGGTTCCAATGCGAAAAAGTCATGCTGGTCCTCACTGCCTCCGGGAACCCCTTCAAATGCCCCACACCTTTTAGACCTCTCTGCTTTCCTGTGGACTCCATCCTCAAAACCACCGTTTTTAACCCTCGGCAGCCTCCGGAGCAAAAAGCGCAAACGTCCAGCCGCTGCTCCCACAGCAAAGGCCCCAGCGGGGAAAAGTCATGCTGGTCCTCACTGCCTCCAGGAACCCCTTCAAATGCCCCACACCTTTTGGACCTCTCTGCTTTCCTGTGGACTCCATCCTCAAAACCACCGTTTTTCACTCTCGGCAGCCTCCGGAGCAAAAAACGCAAACGTCCAGCCGCTGCTCCCACAGCAAAGGCCCCAGCGGGGACAAGTCATGCTGGTCCTCACTGCCTCTTGGAACCCCTTCAAATGCCCCACACTTTTTGGACCTCTCTGCTTTCCTGTGGACTCCATCCTCAAAACCACCGTTTTTCATTCTCGATAGCCTTCGGAGCAAAAAACGCAAACGTCCAGCCACTGCTTCCACAGCAAAGGCCCCAGCATGGAAAAGTCACGCTGGTCCTCACTGCCTCCGGGAACCCGTTCATATGCCCCACACCTTTTGGACCTCTCTGCTTTCCTGTGGACTCCATCCTCAAAACCACCATTTTTCACTCTCGGCAGCCTCGGGAGCAAAAAACGCAAACGTCCAGCCGCTGCTCCCACAGCAAAGGCCCCAGCGGGGAAAAGTCATGCTGGTCCTCACTGCCTCCGGGAACCCCTTCAAATGCCCCACACCTTTTGGACCTCTCTGCTTTCCTGTGGACTCCATCCTCAAAACCACCGTTTTTCACTCTCGGCAGCCTCCGGAGCAAAAAACGCAAACGTCCAGCCGCTGCTTCCACAGCAAAGGCCCCAGCAGGGAAAAGTCATGCTGGTCCTCACTGCCTCCGGGAACCCCTTCAAATGCCCCACACCTTTTAGACCTCTCTGCTTTCCTGTGGACTCCATCCTCAAAACCACCGTTTTTAACCCTTGGCAGCCTCCGGAGCAAAAAGCGCAAACGTCCAACCGCTGCTCCCACAGCAAAGGCCCCAGCGGGGAAAAGTCATGCTGGTCCTCACTGCCTCTTGGAACCCCTTCAAATGCCCCACACTTTTTGGACCTCTCTGCTTTCCTGTGGACTCCATCCTCAAAACCACCGTTTTTAACCCTCGGTAGTCTCTGTACCAAAAAACGCAAACGTCCAGCCGCTGCTCCCATAGCAAAGGTTCCAAGGCGGAAAAGTCATGCTGGTCCTCACTGCCTCCGGGAACCCCTTCAAATGCCCCACACCTTTTGGACCTCTCTGCTTTCCTGTGGACTCCATCCTCAAAACCACCGTTTTTCACTCTCAGCAGCCTCCAGAGCAAAAAATGCAAACGTCCAGCCGCTGCTCCCACAGCAAAGGCCCCAGCGGGGAAAAGTCATGCTGGTCCTCACTGCCTCCGGGAACCCCTTCAAATGCCCCACAGCTGTTTGACCTCTCTGCTTTCCTGTGGAATCCATCCTCAAAACCACCGTTTTTCACTCTCGGCAGCCTCCGGAGCAAAAAACGCAAACGTCCAGCCGCTGCTCCAACAGCAAAGGCCCCAGCGGGGAAAAGTCATGCTGGTCCTCACTGCCTCCGGGAACCCCTTCAAATGCCCCACACCTTTTGGACCTCTCTGCTTTCCTGTGGACTCCATCCTCAAAACCACCGTTTTTAACCCTCGGCAGCCTCCGGAGCAAAAAGCGCAAACGTCCAGCCGCTGCTCCCACAGCAAAGGCCCCAGCGGGGAAAAGTCATGCTGGTCCTCACTGCCTCCGGGAACCCCTTCAAATGCCCCACACCTTTTGGACCTCTCTGCTTTCCTGTGGACTCCATCCTCAAAACCACCGTTTTTAACCCTTGGCAGCCTCCTGAGCAAAAAGCGCAAACGTCCAGCCGCTGCTCCCACAGCAAAGGCCCCAGCGGGGACAAGTCATGCTGGTCCTCACTGCCTCTTGGAACCCCTTCAAATGCCCCACACTTTTTGGACCTCTCTGCTTTCCTGTGGACTCCATCCTCAAAACCACCGTTTTTAACCCTCGGTAGTCTCTGTACCAAAAAACGCAAACGTCCAGCCGCTGCTCCCATAGCAAAGGTTCCAAGGCGGAAAAGTCATGCTGGTCCTCACTGCCTCCGGGAACCCCTTCAAATGCCCCACACCTGTTTGACCTCTCTGCTTTCCTGTGGACTCCATCCTCAAAACCACCGTTTTTCAGTCTCGGCAGCCTCCGGAGCAAAAAGCGCAAACGTCCAGCCGCTGCTCCCACAGCAAAGGCCCCAGCATGGAAAAGTCATGCTGGTCCTCACTGCCTCTGGGAACCCCTTCAAATGCCCCACACCTTTTGGACCTCTCTGCTTTCCTGTGGACTCCATCCTCAAAACCACCGTTTTTCATTCTCGATAGCCTTCGGAGCAAAAAAAGCAAACGTCCAGCCACTGCTTCCACAGCAAAGGCCCCAGCATGGAAAAGTCACGCTGGTCCTCACTGCCTCCGGGAACCCGTTCATATGCCCCACACCTTTTGGACCTCTCTGCTTTCCTGTGGACTCCATCCTCAAAACCACCATTTTTCACTCTCGGCAGCCTCGGGAGCAAAAAACGCAAACGTCCAGCCGCTGCTCCCACAGCAAAGGCCCCAGCGGGGAAAAGTCATGCTGGTCCTCACTGCCTCCGGGAACCCCTTCAAATGCCCCACACCTTTTGGACCTCTCTGCTTTCCTGTGGACTCCATCCTCAAAACCACCGTTTTTCACTCTCGGCAGCCTCCGGAGCAAAAAACGCAAACGTCCAGCCGCTGCTTCCACAGCAAAGGCCCCAGCAGGGAAAAGTCATGCTGGTCCTCACTGCCTCTTGGAACCCCTTCAAATGCCCCACACCTTTTAGACCTCTCTGCTTTCCTGTGGACTCCATCCTCAAAACCACCGTTTTTAACCCTTGGCAGCCTCCGGAGCAAAAAGCGCAAACGTCCAACCGCTGCTCCCACAGCAAAGGCCCCAGCGGGGAAAAGTCATGCTGGTCCTCACTGCCTCTTGGAACCCCTTCAAATGCCCCACACTTTTTGGACCTCTCTGCTTTCCTGTGGACTCCATCCTCAAAACCACCGTTTTTAACCCTCGGTAGTCTCTGTACCAAAAAACGCAAACGTCCAGCCGCTGCTCCCATAGCAAAGGTTCCAAGGCGGAAAAGTCATGCTGGTCCTCACTGCCTCCGGGAACCCCTTCAAATGCCCCACACCTTTTGGACCTCTCTGCTTTCCTGTGGACTCCATCCTCAAAACCACCGTTTTTCACTCTCAGCAGCCTCCAGAGCAAAAAATGCAAACGTCCAGCCGCTGCTCCCACAGCAAAGGCCCCAGCGGGGAAAAGTCATGCTGGTCCTCACTGCCTCCGGGAACCCCTTCAAATGCCCCACAGCTGTTTGACCTCTCTGCTTTCCTGTGGAATCCATCCTCAAAACCACCGTTTTTCACTCTCGGCAGCCTCCGGAGCAAAAAACGCAAACGTCCAGCCGCTGCTCCCACAGCAAAGGCCCCAGCGGGGAAAAGTCATGCTGGTCCTCACTGCCTCCGGGAACCCCTTCAAATGCCCCACACCTTTTGGACCTCTCTGCTTTCCTGTGGACTCCATCCTCAAAACCACCGTTTTTCACTCTCGGCAGCCTCCGGAGCAAAAAACGCAAACGTCCAGCCGCTGCTTCCACAGCAAAGGCCCCAGCGGGGAAAAGTCATGCTGGTCCTCACTGCCTCCAGGAACCCCTTCAAATGCCCCACACCTTTTGGACCTCTCTGCTTTCCTGTGGACTCCATCCTCAAAACCACCGTTTTTAACCCTCGGCAGCCTCCGGAGCAAAAAGCGCAAACGTCCAGCCGCTGCTCCCACAGCAAAGGCCCCAGCGGGGAAAAGTCATGCTGGTCCTCACTACCTCCGGGAACCCCTTCAAATGCCCCACACCTTTTGGACCTCTCTGCTTTCCTGTGGACTCCATCCTCAAAACCACCGTTTTTCACTCTCGGCAGCCTCCGGAGCAAAAAACGCAAACGTCCAGCCGCTGCCTCCACAGCAAAGGCCCCAGCGCGGAAAAGTCATGCTGGTCCTCACTGCCTCCGGGAACCCCTTCAAATGCCCCACACCTTTTGGACCTCTCTGCTTTCCTGTGGACTCCATCCTCAAAACCACCGTTTTTAACCCTTGGCAGCCTCCTGAGCAAAAAGCGCAAACGTCCAGCCGCTGCTCCCACAGCAAAGGCCCCAGCGGGGACAAGTCATGCTGGTCCTCACTGCCTCTTGGAACCCCTTCAAATGCCCCACACTTTTTGGACCTCTCTGCTTTCCTGTGGACTCCATCCTCAAAACCACCGTTTTTAACCCTCGGTAGTCTCTGTACCAAAAAACGCAAACGTCCAGCCGCTGCTCCCATAGCAAAGGTTCCAAGGCGGAAAAGTCATGCTGGTCCTCACTGCCTCCGGGAACCCCTTCAAATGCCCCACACCTGTTTGACCTCTCTGCTTTCCTGTGGACTCCATCCTCAAAACCACCGTTTTTCAGTCTCGGCAGCCTCCGGAGCAAAAAGCGCAAACGTCCAGCCGCTGCTCCCACAGCAAAGGCCCCAGCATGGAAAAGTCATGCTGGTCCTCACTGCCTCTGGGAACCCCTTCAAATGCCCCACACCTTTTGGACCTCTCTGCTTTCCTGTGGACTCCATCCTCAAAACCACCGTTTTTCACTCTCGGCATCCGCCGGAGCAAAAAACGCAAACGTCCAGCCGCTGCTCCCACAGCAAAGGCCCCAGCATGGAAAAGTCACGCTGGTCCTCACTGCCTCCGGAAACCCCTTCATATGCCCCACACCTTTAGACCTCTCTGCTTACCTGTGGACTCCATCCTCAAAACCACCGTTTTTAACCCTCGGTAGTCTCTGTAGGAAAAAACGCAAACGTCGAGCCGCTACTCCCACAGCAAAGGCCCCAGCGGGGAAAAGTCATGCTGGTCCTCACTGCCTCCGGGAACACCTTCAAATGCCCCACTCCTTTTGGATCTCTCTGCTTTCCTGTGGACTCTAACCTCAAAATCATTGTTTTTCACTCTCAGCAGCCTCCGGACCCAAAAACGCAAACGTCCAGCCGCTGCTCCCACAGCAAAGGTACTAAGGAAGTAACGTCATGCTGGTCCTCACTGCCTCCGGGAACCCCTTCAAATGCCCCACACCTTTTGGACCTCTCTGCTTTCCTGTGGACTCCATCCTCAAAAGCACCGTTTTTCACTCTCTGCACACTCCGGATCTAAAACCGCAACCGTCCAACCGCTGCTCCCACAGCAAAGGTACCAGAGGCGAAAAGTCATGCTGGTCCTCACTGCCTCTGGGAACCCCTTCAAATGCCCCACGCACTTCGGCCCTCTCTGGTTTCTTACAGACTCTATCTTCAAAACCACCGTTTGTCACTCTCGGCAGCCTCCTTTCGTCTGCGATGCAGTCTCTGGTGCCAGCGCTGAATGGCCCCTCCTGCAGAGCTCTGTCCTTCCCCAGGAAGCGTTAATGAAAAACCTGTTCGCAAAACCCACTCACAGCTACTCGGTCCGAAATGATCTTACCGCTTTTGCCTCGACACATCAAAATATAAACCGTATACTCTTAAAGGTATACCACCTACCCTTGACTCTACACCCCTGGGCGGGGTGACTCCGAGCCACGCGGACATGCACAGATACTACACAGAACACTACAAACAATGTGCCTCAAAGGTGAGGGAAAACTCTCAGCAAGAAGAATCATGCCGGGATGGAAGTCACTGTCGGGCAAGAAGACCTGCGAGTCACAAGGGCCATGTGAGGAGGGGGGGAGGAGTGGGGGGGGAGGGTTCAACGTGGGAATGAGAGGGAAAAGGGGGAGCCAAGAAAGGAGGAAAGAGGAGACAGCTGGGGGAAAAAAAAAAAAAGAAGAAAGGGGAGCAGCAGGGAAGAAACAATGAAGGGGGGGCGGGCGAGGTGTGAAGATGGAAAAACAGAAAGAAAGGGAGGTAGAAAGAGAGAGGGGAGACCTGGAACAGGAGAGACAAGACAGGTGGAAAGAGGGGGACAGCGGATGGAGTGGGGGAAAGAAAGGGAGAAATGGGACGGAGGAAAAATGGAAAAAGAAAAGGGGTGATGGGGGGTGAGGAAATGGGGAAGGGGGGACACGGAACACAGATGGTAGGGGGAACTGAGAAAGAAGGGTAGGGAAAAGGGGGGATGCAGGAGAAGGAAAGGGGGAACAAGGGAGAAAGGGGGAGCATGGAACACATTGGGAGAGCGTCATTGAAAAAGAAGGAACGGGGCAACGGGGGGGAAAGGGCAGAGGGAAAGGACGGGGAAAGGGGCAACGGGGAAGAATTAAAGGGGGTACCAAGGATGAAGGGAAAGAGCAAAACAGGAGGCATAGGGGAAAGGAAGGGGGAAAGGGGGACAGTAGTGTGGGGAAGAAAGGGCACGGGGGGTGGGGGGTATAAGGGATAATGAGGGAACAGGGGAGGTAGAACAAAAGGGGAAATAGGGGACATTGGACAGGGGGAAAGAAAGGCAAAGGGGGAAAGGGGCGACAGGGTGGAAGAAAGGGAAAGGAAAGGGGGAACACGGGGTGGGGGAATAAAGGGAAAGAGGGAAAGGTGGGACGGGAGGGAAGAAAGGGGAAAGGGGACAAGGAAAAGCAGGGTAAAGGGGGATGAGGAGAACGGGAAAGAAAGGGAAAAGGGGGGAATGGGGGAACACAGGGAAGAAGGGGGAAAACAGGGAAAGGGGACAGGGAAGGGTGAAGGGGAAATGCAATGAGCGGTCCCATCACCTGAAATACACTGTGCCTTATGTCCCTTCTGCTTTCTTTAAAAATACTGAAACGCCATAGACAGACACATACAAGATGCTAACCTGAACCCCTGCTTGATAGTCTCATCATCAGCCCTATAAAGAGTAATTATATCAGCAACTTACACAGTATACAGCAACATTAGTGAAAAACACAAATTTCCATTTTCGGTAAAGTCGGGAATTCATCGAAATGGAATGGAAAAAACAAAAAGCATGCTATTAAACTCTCCCCCGAGGCTTCCCGGAGGCACGGTGGCTCACATGTGCAGCTGACAGAGGTACCGACGTCCTGGAGCTGTGAGCTGGTGGTGTGCGCTGTCAGGAATGGCTGGGAGTGATCCTTCCTCGCCGTGGGGCCCGTCCACTCCTTGCTGGGGGCAGCCGCCTGTGGAACCCCCTTCTTTTCACTCCTCAGCCAGCTCCAGCAGGCATGCGTGCCCAGGCAGCCCCCGACCCTTGGCACAGCAGGGCCAGCCCCATCCTCAGCCTCACTGGCTGCACCTGAGGCTGCCCCCACTCATCCCCACCTGCAGCCTTTTTAAACCCTTGGCCCCGTCCCACCATCACCTCACTGGTCCCACCTGGGCTGCCCCAGCCCACAGCTGGAGCCCATCAGGAGCAGGGGCCCTTGCCAAAGCCCCACAGCACATCGCCCCCTCCCCTGCCCCTGACCCCAGCCACGACCTCTGCACCCAGGGGATGCAAACACATCCGGGGCACACAAGGGGCAGGAAAAGTTTATTCATTAATGTACGCAAGAAATCCCAGCAGTGAGTTGGCTATAAGGCTCAGTGCCCAAACGCAACAGGACAGAGGGAGAAAAGGCAAGAGAAAAGCAGGAGGAAGGACAGAGGGACATAGAGAAGAGGTGTGAGACAGGGAAGCAGAAAACAGCACGCTGCAAACAAGAGAGGGGTGGGGAGTGGGACAGCCACGTAGAGAGAGGAGAGCGGACAGACTGCGCAAAATAACAGGCATAGAGATGGAGGAACAAATAAGAGCGACAGGGAGCAGGACAGAGGCCAAAGGGACCGGCAGGACAAGAAGACGGAGACAAGACAAGGGGCGGGGAAAATTTCTGCCGTGTCAGGGGGAAAAGAAACATTGGCAAGACATAAAAAATAACACCGGGGATCCGGACAGAGGTAGACATTGAAAGAAAATCTCAAAAGGCAATATGGTACACGAAACATAGACAAAAACTAAAAAATAGGGACAGGGAGATGTAAAAAGAAAGTGAAAAAGAGTGACTGGGTGCAGGAAAGAGAGGGTAGAATGGGGATTTACAGACAGGTAGACGGCTAGAGGGAGACAAGGACAGAAAATTTTGAAAGCGATGGGATACAAGAATCATACACCAGAATTCAAACCTAGTTACGCAGAGCTGCATGGAGGGAGAGGTAGGAAGACAATTTGAAAAGCGACATAGCACAAGCCACACGGGCAAGAAGTTAAAATTAGTTTGGGGAATCAGAGAGGGAAGGGTAGGAGGGGAAATTAATTTAACTTACTGTTAATCAAATAATGACAAATAGGAACAAACGCAAAATAAAACACCTTCCTGCCACCCCTCCCTCTTTTCCTGGGCGCCTCTTCTCTCCTGACTTCTCTACATCCCACCCCTGACCAACGCAGGGGACATGGCATGGGGGTTGCGGCTCCTTCCTCCTCAGGCTCTTTTTCTGCTCCAGTGGGGGGTCCCTCCCACGAGGCCGCAGGTCTCGCACAGGCTCTCGGCTTCCTTCAGGCACAGCCACCTGCTCCGGCCTCGGGTCCTCCACGCGCCGCAGGGGCACGTTGGCTCCACCCTGGACCTCCCTGGACTGCAGGGGAACAGCCTGCCTCACCATGGTCTTCACCACAGGCTGCAGGAGAACCTCTGCTCTGCTTCCTACCAGCGCTGCCGATGGGCTCAGCTTTAACCAGCAGCACATCCGTCTCAGCGTGGGAACTGGCTGTGCCCAACATGGGAACAACACCCGGTGTCTTCTCACAGAACCCACCCCTGCAGCCCCCGCCCCAGCTAACGACACCTCGCATGGTAAACCCAATGCAACAGCGATGGGCTACAGGCCAGGAAGAAGGAAGCAACAGGAAACCATGCTGACAGAGATGAAAAAAAAAAAAACAAAAAACACACAAAACAAAAAAGAGCAATGAGCCACAAGGCAGAGAAGAAGGAATTAAAAAAGGGGGCAGTGAGGTAGACAGAGATAAACTGAAACATACCAAAAAACCTCGATGAGCTGAAGGGGAGAGACAGAGCAATTAAAGAATGGGGACGGGGAGCCAGGCAGAGAGAGAACAATAAAGGTAAAAACAGACTGTGGGACACATATTTTATATTCTAAAATCCTTTATGTAATAGAGGAGGTTTTTTGTAGAGTAGATTTTTATTTTGAACACCTTCGCTATACGCAAACAAATAGTCATATGTCAATAGATAGTAAAATGACAGGGTTTTCTCTATTTCAATGGCTCCCACCCATGTTTCCAGATTGTAACGTTTTCTAATGTCCCCTATGAATCTCCCTCTTCTGAGGCATACAACCCCAACAATGGACCTTGGGCTGCCGTAAATGGCATCATCCTATTTCAGCGTATTACCAAATAGGCCAGAAGAAAGAGGAAGGATTCAGGTGGACATGCGGCACCTCCTTTAAAGATGAGAAGTATTTGAAGACTTCAAATGAGTGTTGATCCATCTGAAGAAATTTTGCAGCCATTGTTAGTGTGGCAGTAAAGCTGCTGTCTGTTCTCGGGAAAGGGCTTGTTCCTCCCCCTTTCCCTTCAGGTGGAAATGTATGCGTGTGATTCTATACTAAAAAATAAAAAAATAATAAGGAGGAGAGGGGAAAGGGGGGACGGAACAGTGCAGAACAAAAAGGAGAAAAAGTGGGACAGGGGAAAAACAAAAAGGGGGGGAAGAGGGAAAAAAGGAAAGGGGGGAAGGGAAAGTAGAAACACTGGGAGAGAAAGAGGGGACGGGCAAGGCGTAAAGATGGAAAAACAGGAACAACAGTTAGGAGGTGGAGGCCGGAAGGTGGAGGCCAGCAGATAGAGGCCGGAAGGTGGAGGCCGGAGGCCAGAAAGTAAAAGCCGGAAAGTGGAGGCCAGAGGACGAAAAGTGGAGGCCAGAGGATGAAAAGTGGAGGCCAGAAAGGGGAGGCCAGAGGCCCAAAAAGTGGAGGCCAAAGAAGTGGAGGCCCAAAAAGTGGAGGCCCAAAAAGTGGAGGCCCAAAAAGTGGAGGCCGAAGGCCGGAAAGTGGAGGCCGGAGGCCAGAAAGTGGAGGCCGGAGGCCAGAAAGTGGAGGGCGGAGGCTGGAAAGTGGAGGGCGGAAAGTAGAGGCCAGAGGCCAAACAAAAAAATTTTGTACTTTTCATAATTCATTGCCTCAAAACCACCGTTTTTCACTCTCAGCAGCCTCCGGATCAAAAAATGCAAACGTCCAGACGCTGCTCCCACAGCAAAGGTTCCAAGGCAGAAAAGTCATGCTGGTCCTCACTGCCTCCGGGAACCCCTTCAAATGCCCCACACCTTTTGGACCTCTCTGCTTTCCTGTGGACTCCATCCTCAAAACCACCGTTTTTCACTCTCAGCAGCCTCCAGAGCAAAAAACGCAAACGTCCAGCCGCTGCTCACACAGCAAAGGCCCCAGCAGGGAAAAGTCATGCTGGTCCTCACTGCCTCCGGGAACCCCTTCAAATGCCCCACACCTTTTGGACCTCTCTGCTTTCCTGTGGAATCCATCCTCAAAACCACCGTTTTTCACCCTCGGTAGTCTCTGTAGCAAAAAACGCAAACGTCCAGCCGCTGCTCCCACAGCAAAGGTTCCAAGGCGGAAAAGTCATGCTGGTCCTCACTGCCTCCGGGAACCCCTTCAAATGCCCCACACCTTTTGGACCTCTCTGCTTTCCTGTGGACTCCATCCTCAAAACCACCGTTTTTCACTCTCGGCAGCCTCCGGAGCAAAAAACGCAAACGTCCAGCCGCTGCTCCCACAGCAAAGGCCCCAGCGGGGAAAAGTCATGCTGGTCCTCACTGCCTCCGGGAACCCCTTCAAATGCCCCACACATGTTTGACCTCTCTGCTTTCCTGTGGACTCCATCCTCAAAACCACCGTTTTTCACTCTCGGCAGCCTCCGGAGCAAAAAACGCAAACGTCCAGCCCCTGCTCCCACAGCAAAGGCCCCAGCGGGGAAAAGTCATGCTGGTCCTCACTGCCTCCGGGAACCCCTTCAAATGCCCCACAGCTTTTGGACCTCTCTGCTTTCCTGTGGACTCCATCCTCAAAACCACCGTTTTGCACTCTCGGCAGCCTCCGGAGCAAAAAACGCAAACGTCCAGCCGCTGCTCCAACAGCAAAGGTTCCAAGGCGGAAAAGTCAAACTGGTCCTCACTGCCTCCGGGAACCCCTTCAAATGCCCCACACCTTTTGGACCTCTCTGCTTTCCTGTGGACTCCATCCTCAAAACAACCGTTTTTCACTCTCGGCAGCCTCCGGAGCAGAAAACGCAAACGTCCAGCCGCTGCTACCACAGCAAAGGCCCCAGCGGGGAAAAGTCATGCTGGTCCTCACTGCCTCCGGGAACCCCTTCAAATGCCCCACACCTTTTGGACCTCTCTGCTTTCCTGTGGACTCCATCCTCAAAAACACCGTTTTTCACTCTTGGCATCCGCCGGAGCAAAAAACGCAAACGTCCAGCCGCTGCTCCCACAGCAACGGTTCCAAGGAGAAAAAGTCATGCTGGTCCTCACTGCCTCCGGGAACCCCTTCAAATGCCCCACACCTTTTGGACCTCTCTGCTTTCCTGTGGAATCCGTCCTCAAAACCACCGTTATTAACGCCCGGGAGTCTCTGTAGCAAAAAACGCAGATGTCCATCCGCTGCTCCCACAGCAAAGGCCCCAGCGGGGAAAAGTCATGCTGGTCCTCACTGCCTCCGGGAACCCCTTCAAATGCCCCACACCTTTTAGACCTCTCTGCTTTCCTGTGGAATCCATCCTCAAAACCACCGTTTTTCACCCTCGGTAGTCTCTGTAGCAAAAAACGCAAACGTCCAGCCGCTGCTCCCACAGCAAAGGTTCCAAGGCGGAAAAGTCATGCTGGTCCTCACTGCCTCCGGGAACCCCTTCAAATGCCCCACACATGTTTGACCTCTCTGCTTTCCTGTGGAATCCATCCTCAAAACCACCGTTTTTCACTCTCGGCAGCCTCCGGAGCAAAAAAAGCAAACGTCCAGCCGCTGCTCCCACAGCAAAGGCCCCAGCGGGGAAAAGTCATGCTGGTCCTCACTGCCTCCGGGACCCTCTTCAAATGCCCCACACCTTTTGGACCTCTCTGCTTTCCTGTGGACTCCATCCTCAAAACCATCATTTTTCACTCTCAGCAGGCTCCGGAGCAAAAAACGCAGATGTCCAGCCGCTGCTCCCACAGCAAATGCCCCAGCGGGGAAAAGTCATGCTGGTCCTCACTGCCTCCGGGAACCCCTTCAAATGCCCCACAGCTTTTGGACCTCTCTGCTTTCCTGTGGACTCCATCCTCAAAACCACCGTTTTTCACTCTCGGCATCCACTGGAGCAAAAAACGCAAACGTCCAGCCGCTGCTCCAACAGCAAAGGTTCCAAGGCGGAAAAGTCATGCTGGTCCTCACTGCCTCCGGGAACCCCTTCAAATGCCCCACACCTTTTGGACCTCTCTGTTTTCCTGTGGACTCCATCCTCAAAACCACCGTTTTTCACTCTCGGCAGCCTCCGGAGCAGAAAACGCAAACGTCCAGCCGCTGCTCCCACAGCAAAGGCGCCAGCGGGGAAAAGTCATGCTGGTCCTCACTGCCTCCGGGAACCCCTTCAAATGCCCCACACCTTTTGGACCTCTCTGCTTTCCTGTGGACTCCATCCTCAAAACCACCGTTTTTCACTCTTGGCATCCGCCGGAGCAAAAAACGCAAACGTCCAGCCGCTGCTCCCACAGCAACGGTTCCAAGGAGAAAAAGTCATGCTGGTCCTCACTGCCTCCGGGAACCCCTTCAAATGCCCCACACCTTTTGGACCTCTCTGCTTTCCTGTGGAATCCATCCTCAAAACCACCATTTTTCACTCTCGGCAGCCTCCGGAGCAAAAAACGCAAACGTCCAGCCGCTGCTCCCACAGCAAAGGCCCCAGCGGGGAAAAGTCATGCTGGTCCTCACTGCCTCTGGGAACCCCTTCAAATGCCCCACACCTTTTAGACCTCTCTGCTTTCCTGTGGACTCCATCCGCAAAACCACCGTTTTTCACTCTCGGCAGCCTCCGGAGCAAAAACCGCAAACGTCCAGCCGCTGCTCCCACAGCAAAGGCCCAAGCGGAGAAAAGTCATGCTGGTCCTCACTGCCTCCGGGAACCCCTTCAAATGCCCCACACCTTTTGGACCTCTCTGCTTTCCTGTGGACTCCATCCTCAAAACCACCGTTTTTCACTCTCGGCAGCCTCCGGAGCAAAAAACGCAAACGTCCAGCCGCTGCTCCCACAGCAAAGGCCCCAGCGGGGAAAAGTCATGCTGGTCCTCACTGCCTCCGGGAACCCCTTCAAATGCCCCAAACCTTTTGGTCCTCTCTGCTTTCCTGTGGACTCCATCCTCAAAACCACCATTTTTCACTCTCGGAATCCTCTGGAGCAAAAAGCGCAAACGTCCAGCCGCTGCTCCCACAGCAAAGGTATGAGCGGGGAAACGTCATGCTGGTCCTCACTGCCTCCGGGAACCCCTTCAAATGCCCCACACCTTTTGGACCTCTCTGCTTTCCTGTGGAATCCATCCTCAAAACCACCGTTTTTCACTCTCGGCAGCCTCCGGAGCAAAAAACGCAAACGTCCAGCCGCTGCTCCCAAAGCAAAGGCCCCAGCGGGGAAAAGTCATGCTGGTCCTCACTGCCTCCGGGAACCCCTTCAAATGCCCCACACCTTTTGGACCTCTCTGCTTTCCTGTTGACTCCATCCTCAAAACCACCGTTTTTAACCCTCGGTAGTCTCTGTAGCAAAAAACGCAAACGTCCAGCTGCTGCTACCACAGCAAATGCCCCAGCGGGGAAAAGTCATGCTGGTCCTCACTGCCTCCGGGAACCCCTTCAAATGCCCCACACCTTTTGGACCTCTCTGCTTTCCTGTGGACTCCATCCTCAAAACCACCGTTTTTCACTCTCAGCAGCCTCCGCAGCAAAAAACTCAGATGTCCAGCCGCTGCTCCCACAGCAAAGGCCTCAGCGGGGAAAAGTCATGCTTGTCCTCACTGCCTCCGGGAACCCCTTCAAATGCCCCACACCTTTTGGACCTCTCTGCTTTCCTGTGGAATCCATCCTCAAAACCACCGTTTTAAAACCTCGGCAGCCTCCGGAGCAAAAAACGCAAACGTCCAGCCGCTGCTCCCACAGCAAAGGCCCCAGCGGGGAAAAGTCATGCTGGTCCTCACTGCCTCCGGGAACCCCTTCAAATGCCCCACACCTTTTGGACCTCTCTGCTTTCCTGTGGAATGCATCCGCAAAACCACCGTTTTTTCACTCTCGGCAGAGTCCGGAGCAAAAAGCGCAAACGTCCAGCCGCTGCTCCCACAGCAAAGGCCCCAGCGGGGAAAAGTCATGCTGGTCCTCACTGCCTCCGGGAACCCCTTCAAATGCCCCACACCTTTTGGACCTCTCTGCTTTCCTGTGGACTCCATCCTCAAAACCACCGTTATTAACCCTCGGTAGTCTATGTAGCAAAAAACGCAAACGTCCAGCCGCTGCTCCCACAGCAAAGGCCCCAGCGGGGAAAAGTCATGCTGGTCCTCACTGCCTCCGGGAACCCCTTCAAATGCCCCACACCTTTTGGTCCTCTCTGCTTTCCTGTGGACTCCATCCTCAAAACCACCATTTTTCACTCTCGGAATCCTCCGGAACAAAAAGCGCAAACGTCCAGCCGCTGCTCCCACAGCAAAGGTATGAGCGGGGAAACGTCATGCTGGTCCTCACTGCCTCCGGGAACCCCTTCAAATGCCCCACACCTTTTGGACCTCTCTGCTTTCCTGTGGACTCCATCCTCAAATCCACCATTTTTCACTCTCGGCAGCCTCCGGAGCAAAAAACGCAAACGTCCAGCCGCTGCTCCCACAGCAAAGGCCCCAGCGGGGAAAAGTCATGCTGGTCCTCACTGCCTCCGGGAACCCCTTCAAATGCCCCACACCTTTTGGACCTCTCTGCTTTCCAGTGGACTCCATCCTCAAAACCACCATTTTTCACTCTCGGCAGCCTCCGGAGCAAAAAACGCAAACGTCCAGCCGCTGCTCCCACAGCAAAGGCCCCAGCGGGGAAAAGTCGTGCTGGTCCTCACTGCCTCCGGGAACCCCTTCAAATGCCCCACACCTTTTGGACCTCTCTGCTTTCCTGTGGACTCCATCCTCAAAACCACCGTTTTTCACTCTCGGCAGCCTCCGGAGGAAAAAACGCAAACGTCCAGCCCCTGCTCCCACAGCAAATGCCCCAGCGGGGAAAAGTCATGCTGGTCCTCACTGCCTCCGGGAACCCCTTCAAATGCCCCACACCTTTTGGACCTCTCTGCTTTCCTGTTGACTCCATCCTCAAAACCACCATTTTTCACTCTCAGCAGCCTCCGGAGCAAAAAACGCAGATGTCCAGCCGCTGCTCCCACAGCAAAGGCCCCAGCGGGGAAAAGTCATGCTGGTCCTCACTGCTTCCGGGAACCCCTTCAAATGCCCCACACCTTTTGGACCTCTCTGTTTTCCTGTGGACTCCATCCTCAAAACCACCGTTTTTCACTCTCGGCAGCCTCCGGAGGAAAAAACGCAAACGTCCAGCCGCTGCTTCCACAGCAAAGGCCCCAGCGGGGAAAAGTCATGCTGGTCCTCACTGCCTCCGGGAACCCCTTCAAATGCCCCACACCTTTTGGACCTCTCTGCTTTCCTGTGGACTCCATCCTCAAAACCACCGTTTTTCACTCTCGGCAGCCTCCGGAGCAAAAAACGCAAACGTCCAGCCGCTGCTCCAACAGCAAAGGTTCCAAGGCGGAAAAGTCATGCTGGTCCTCACTGCCTCCGGGAACCCCTTCAAATGCCCCACACCTTTTAGACCTCTCTGCTTTCCTGTGGACTCCATCCTCAAAACCACCGTTTTTCACTCTCGGCAGCCTCCGGAGCAAAAAACGCAAACGTCCAGCCGCTGCTCCCACAGCAAAGGCCCCAGCGGCGAAAAGTCATGCTGGAACTCACTGCCTCCGGGAACCCCTTCAGATGCCCCACACCTTTTGGACCTCTCTGCTTTCCTGTGGACTCCATCCTCAAAACAACCGTTTTTCACTCTCGGCAGCCTCCGGAGCAAAAAACGCTAACGTCCAGCCGCTGCTCCCACAGCAAAGGCCCCAGCGGGAAAAAGTCATGCTGGTCCTCACTGCCTCCGGGAACCCCTTCAAATGCCCCACACCTTTTGCACCTCTCTGCTTTCCTGTGGACTCCATCCTCAAAACCACCGTTTTTCACTCTTGGCATCCGCCGGAGCAAAAAACGCAAACGTCCAGCCGCTGCTCCTACAGCAAAGGCCCCAGCGGGGAAAAGTCATGCTGGTCCTCACTGCCTCCGGGAACCCCTTCAAATGCCCCACACCTTTTGGACCTCTCTGCTTTCCTGTGGACTCCATCCTCAAAACCACCGTTTTTCACTCTCGGCAGCCTCCGGAGCAAAAAACGCAAACGTCCAGCCGCTGCTCCCACAGCAAAGGCCCCAGCGGGGAAAAGTCATGCTGGTCCTCACTGCCTCCGGGAACCCCTTCAAATGCCCCACACCTTTTAGACCTCTCTGCTTTCCTGTGGACTCCATCCTCAAAACCACCGTTTTTCACTCTCGGCAGCCTCCGGAGCAAAAAACGCAAACGTCCAGCCGCTGCTCCCACAGCAAAGGCCCCAGCGGGAAAAAGTCATGCTGGTCCTCACTGCCTCCTGGAACCCCTTCAAATGCCCCACACCTTTTGGACCTCTCTGCTTTCCTGTGGACTCCATCCTCAAAACCACCGTTTTTCACTCTCGGCATCCACCGGAGCAAAAAACGCAAACGTCCAGCCGCTGCTCCCACAGCAAAGGCCCCAGCGGGGAAAAGTCATGCTGGTCCTCACTGCCTCCGGGAACCCCTTCAAATGCCCCACACCTTTTGGACCTCTCTGCTTTCCTGTGGACTCCATCCTCAAAACCACCGTTTTTCACTCTCGGCAGCCTCCGGAGCAAAAAACGCAAACGTCCAGCCGCTGCTTCCACAGCAAAGGCCCCAGCGGGGAAAAGTCATGCTGGTCCTCACTGCCTCCGGGAACCCCTTCAAATGCCCCACACCTTTTGGAACTCTCTGTTTTCCTGTGGACTCCATCCTCAAAACCACTGTTTTTCACTCTTGGCATCCGCCGGAGCAAAAAACGCAAACGTCCAGCCGCTGCTCCTACAGCAAAGGCCCCAGCGGGGAAAAGTCATGCTGGTCCTCACTGCCTCTGGGAACCCCTTCAAATGCCCCACACCTTTTGGACCTCTCTGCTTTCCTGTGGACTCCATCCTCAAAACCACCGTTTTTCACTCTTGGCATCCGCCGGAGCAAAAAACGCAAACGTCCAACCGCTTTTTCTACAGCAAAGGCCCCAGCGGGGAAAAGTCATGCTGGTCCTCACTGCCTCCGGGAACCCCTTCAAATGCCCCACACCTTTTGGACCTCTCTGCTTTCCTGTGGACTCCATCCTCAAAACCACCGTTTTTCACTCTCGGCAGCCTCCGGAGTAAAAAACGCAAACGTCCAGCCGCTGCTTCCACAGCAAAGGCCCCAGCGGGGAAAAGTAATGCTGGTCCTCACTGCCTCCGGGAACCCCTTCAAATGCCCCACACCTTTAGGACCTCTCTGCTTTCCTGTGGACTCCATCCTCAAAACCACCGTTTTTCACTCTCGGCAGCCTCCGCAGCAAAAAACGCAAACGTCCAGCCGCTGCTCCCACAGCAAAGGCCCCAGCGGGGAAAAGTCATGCTGGTCCTCACTGCCTCCGGGAACCCCTTCAAATGCCCCACACCTTTTAGACCTCTCTGCTTTCCTGTGGACTCCATCCTCAAAACCACCGTTTTTCACTCTCGGCAGCCTCCGGAGCAAAAAACGCAAACGTCCAGCCGCTGCTCCCACAGCAAAGGCCCCAGCGGGGAAAAGTCATGCTGGTCCTCACTGCCTCCGGGAACCCCTTCAGATGCCCCACACCTTTTGGACCTCTCTGCTTTCCTGTGGACTCCATCCTCAAAACAACCGTTTTTCACTCTCGGCAGCCTCCGGAGCAAAAAACACTAACGTCCAGCCGCTGCTCCCACAGCAAAGGCCCCAGCGGGAAAAAGTCATGCTGGTCCTCACTGCCTCCGGGAACCCCTTCAAATGCCCCACACCTTTTGCACCTCTCTGCTTTCCTGTGGACTCCATCCTCAAAACCACCGTTTTTCACTCTCGGCAGCCTCCGGAGCAAAAAACGCAAACGTCCAGCCGCTGCTCCCACAGCAAAGGCCCCAGCGGGGAAAAGTCATGCTGGTCCTCACTGCCTCCGGGAACCCCTTCAAATGCCCCACACCTTTTGGACCTCTCTGCTTTCCTGTGGAATCCATCCTCAAAACCACCGTTGGTCACTCTCGGCAGCCTCCGGAGCAAAAAACGCAAACGTCCAGCCGCTGCTCCCACAGCAAAGGCCCCAGCGGGGAAAAGTCATGCTGGTCCTCACTGCCTCCGGGAACCCCTTCAAATGCCCCACACCTTTTGGACCTCTCTGCTTTCCTGTGGACTCCATCCTCAAAACCACCGTTTTTCACTCTCGGCATCCGCCAGAGCAAAAAACGCAAACGTCCAGCCGCTGCTCCTACAGCAAAGGCCCCAGCGGGGAAAAGTCATGCTGGTCCTCACTGCCTCTGGGAACCCCTTCAAATGCCCCACACCTTTTGCACCTCTCTGCTTTCCTGTGGACTCCATCCTCAAAACCATCATTTTTCACTCTTGGCATCCGCCGGAGCAAAAAACGCAAACGTCCAACCGCTGCTACTACAGCAAAGGCCCCAGCGGGGAAAAGTCATGCTGGTCCTCACTGCCTCCGGGAACCCCTTCAAATGCCCCACACCTTTTGGACCTCTCTGCTTTCCTGTGGACTCCATCCTCAAAACCACCGTTTTTCACTCTCGGCAGCCTCCGGAGTAAAAAACGCAAACGTCCAGCCGCTGCTTCCACAGCAAAGGCCCCAGCGGGGAAAAGTAATGCTGGTCCTCACTGCCTCCGGGAACCCCTTCAAATGCCCCACACCTTTTGGACCTCTCTGCTTTCCTGTGGACTCCATCCTCAAAACCACCGTTTTTCACTCTCGGCAGCCTCCGGAGCAAAAAACGCAAACGTCCAGCCGCTGCTCCCACAGCAAAGGCCCCAGCGGGGAAAAGTCATGCTGGTCCTCACTGCCTCCAGGAACCCCTTCAAATGCCCCACAACTTTTAGACCTCTCTGCTTTCCTGTGGACTCCATCCTCAAAACCACCGTTTTTCACTCTCGGCAGCCTCCGGAGCAAAAAACACAAACGTCCAGCCGCTGCTCCCACAGCAAAGGCCCCAGCGGGGAAAAGTCATGCTGGTCCTCACTGCCTCCGGGAACCCCTTCAAATGCCCCACACCTTTTGGACCTCTCTGCTTTCCTGTGGAATCCATCCTCAAAACCACCGTTGGTCACTCTCGGCAGCCTCCGGAGCAAAAAACGCAAACGTCCAGCCGCTGCTCCCACAGCAAAGGCCCCAGCGGGGAAAAGTCATGCTGGTCCTCACTGCCTCCGGGAACCCCTTCAAATGCCCCACACCTTTTGGACCTCTCTGCTTTCCTGTGGACTCCATCCTCAAAACCACCGTTTTTCACTCTCGGCATCCGCCGGAGCAAAAAACGCAAACGTCCAGCCGCTGCTCCTACAGCAAAGGCCCCAGCGGGGAAAAGTCATGCTGGTCCTCACTGCCTCTGGGAACCCCTTCAAATGCCCCACACCTTTTGCACCTCTCTGCTTTCCTGTGGACTCCATCCTCAAAACCACCGTTTTTCACTCTCGGCAGCCTCCGGAGTAAAAAACGCAAACGTCTAGCCGCTGCTTCCACAGCAAAGGCCCCAGCGGGGAAAAGTCATGCTGGTCCTCACTGCCTCCGGGAACCCCTTCAAATGCCCCACACCTTTTGGACCTCTCTGCTTTCCTGTGGAATCCATCCTCAAAACCACCGTTTATCACTCTCCCCAGCCTCCGGAGCAAAAAACGCAAACGTCCAGCCGCTGCTCCCACAGCAAAGGCCCCAGCGGGGAAAAGTCATGCTGGTCCTCACTGCCTCTGGGAACCCCTTCAAATGCCCCACACCTTTTGCACCTCTCTGCTTTCCTGTGGACTCCATCCTCAAAACCACCGTTTTTCACTCTCGGCAGCCTCCGGAGTAAAAAACGCAAACGTCTAGCCGCTGCTTCCACAGCAAAGGCCCCAGCGGGGAAAAGTAATGCTGGTCCTCACTGCCTCCGGGAACCCCTTCAAATGCCCCACACCTTTAGGACCTCTCTGCTTTCCTGTGGACTCCATCCTCAAAACCACCGTTTTTCACTCTCGGCAGCCTCCGGAGCAAAAAACGCAAACGTCCAGCCGCTGCTCCCACAGCAAAGGCCCCAGCGGGGAAAAGTCATGCTGGTCCTCACTGCCTCCGGGAACCCCTTCAAATGCCCCACACCTTTTAGACCTCTCTGCTTTCCTGTGGACTCCATCCTCAAAACCACCGTTTTTCACTCTCGGCAGCCTCCGGAGCAAAAAACGCAAACGTCCAGCCGCTGCTTCCACAGCAAAGGCCCCAGCGGGGAAAAGTAATGCTGGTCCTCACTGCCTCCGGGAACCCCTTCAAATGCCCCACACCTTTAGGACCTCTCTGCTTTCCTGTGGACTCCATCCTCAAAACCACCGTTTTTCACTCTCGGCAGCCTCCGGAGCAAAAAACGCAAACGTCCAGCCGCTGCTCCCACAGCAAAGGCCCCAGCGGGGAAAAGTCATGCTGGTCCTCACTGCCTCCGGGAACCCCTTCAAATGCCCCACACCTTTTAGACCTCTCTGCTTTCCTGTGGACTCCATCCTCAAAACCACCGTTTTTCACTCTCGGCAGCCTCCGGAGCAAAAAACGCAAACGTCCAGCCGCTGCTCCCACAGCAAAGGCCCCAGCGGGAAAAAGTCATGCTGGTCCTCACTGCCTCCTGGAACCCCTTCAAATGCCCCACACCTTTTGGACCTCTCTGCTTTCCTGTGGACTCCATCCTCAAAACCACCGTTTTTCACTCTCGGCAGCGTCCGGAGCAAAAAACGCAAACGTCCAGCCGCTGCTCCCACAGCAAAGGCCCCAGCGGGGAAAAGTCATGCTGGTCCTCACTGCCTCCGGGAACCCCTTCAAATGCCCCACACCTTTTGGAACTCTCTGTTTTCCTGTGGACTCCATCCTCAAAACCACTGTTTTTCACTCTTGGCATCCGCCGGAGCAAAAAACGCAAACGTCCAGCCGCTGCTCCTACAGCAAAGGCCCCAGCGGGGAAAAGTCATGCTGGTCCTCACTGCCTCTGGGAACCCCTTCAAATGCCCCACACCTTTTGGACCTCTCTGCTTTCCTGTGGACTCCATCCTCAAAACCACCGTTTTTCACTCTCGGCAGCCTCCGGAGCAAAAAACGCAAACGTCCAGCCGCTGCTCCCACAGCAAAGGCCCCAGCGGGGAAAAGTCATGCTGGTCCTCACTGCCTCCGGGAACCCCTTCAAATGCCCCACACCTTTTGGACCTCTCTGCTTTCCTGTGGACTCCATCCTCAAAACCACCGTTTTTCACTCTCGGCAGCCTCCGGAGCAAAAAACGCAAACGTCCAGCCGCTGCTCCCACAGCAAAGGCCCCAGCGGGGAAAAGTCATGCTGGTCCTCACTGCCTCCGGGAACCCCTTCAAATGCCCCACACCTTTTGGACCTCTCTGCTTTCCTGTGGACTCCATCCTCAAAACCACCATTTTTCACTCTCGGCAGCCTCCTGAGCAAAAAACGCAAACGTCCAGCCGCTGCTCCCACAGCAAAGGCCCCAGCGGGGAAAAGTCATGCTGGTCCTCACTGCCTCCAGGAACCCCTTCAAATGCCCCACACCTTTTGGACCTCTCTGCTTTCCTGTGGACTCCATCCTCAAAACCACCGTTTTTCACTCTCGGCATCCAGCGGAGCAAAAAACGCAAACGTCCAGCCGCTGCTCCCACAGCAAAGGCCCCAGTGGGGAAAAGTCATGCTGGTCCTCACTGCCTCCGGGAACCCCTTCAAATGCCCCACACCTTTTGGACCTCTCTGCTTTCCTGTGGACTCCATCCTCAAAACCACCATTTTTGACTCTCGGCAGCCTCCGGAGCAAAAAACGCAAACGTCAAGCACTGCTCGCACAGCAAAGGCCCCAGCGGGGAAAAGTCATGCTGGTCCTCACTGCCTCCGGGAACCCCTTCAAATGCCCCACACCTTTTGGACCTCTCTGCTTTCCTGTGGACTCCATCCTCAAAACCACTGTTTTTCACTCTCGGCAGCCTCCTGAGCAAAAAACGCAAACGTCCAGCCGCTGCTCCCACAGCAAAGGCCCCAGCGGGGAAAAGTCATGCTGGTCCTCACTGCCTCCGGGAACCCCTTCAAATGCCCCACACCTTTTGGACCTCTCTGCTTTCCTGTGGATTCCATCCTCAAAACCACCGTTTTTCACTCTCGGCAGCCTCCGGAGCAAAAAACGCAAACGTCCAGCCGCTGCTCCCACAGCAAATGCCCCAGCGGGGAAAAGTCATGCTGGTCCTCACTGCCTCCGGGAACCGCTTCAAATGCCCCACACCTTTTGGACCTCTCTGCTTTCCTGTGGACTCCATCCTCAAAACCACCATTTTTCACTCTCGGCAGCCTCCGGAGCAAAAAACGCAAACGTCCAGCCGCTGCTCCCACAGCAAAGGCCCCAGCGGGGAAAAGTCATGCTGGTCCTCACTGCCTCCGGGAACCCCTTCAAATGCCCCACACCTTTTGGACCTCTCTGCTTTCCTGTGGACTCCATCCTCAAAACCACCATTTTTCACTCTCGGCAGCCTCCGGAGCAAAAAACGCAAACGTCCAGCCGCTGCTCCCACAGCAAAGGCCCCAGCGGGGAAAAGTCATGCTGGTCCTCACTGCCTCCGGGAACCCCTTCAAATGCCCCACACCTTTTGGAACTCTCTGCTTTCCTGTGGACTCCATCCTCAAAACCACCGTTTTTCACTCTCGGCAGCCTCTGGAGCAAAAAACGCAAACGTCCAGCCGCTGCTCCCACAGCAAAGGCCCCAGCGGGGAAAAGTCATGCTGGTCCTCACTGCCTCTGGGAACCCCTTCAAATGCCCCACACCTTTTGGACCTCTCTGCTTTCCTGTGGACTCCATCCTCAAAACGACCGTTTTTAACCCTCGGTAGTCTCTGTAGCAAAAAACGCAAACGTCCAGCCGCTGCTCCCACAGCAAATGCCCCAGCGGGGAAAAGTCATGCTGGTCCTCACTGCCTCCGGGAACCCCTTCAAATGCCCCACACCTTTTGGACCTCTCTGCTTTCCTGTGGACTCCATCCTCAAAAACACCATTTTTCACTCTCGGCAGCCTCCGGAGCAAAAAACGCAAACGTCCAGCCGCTGCTCCCACAGCAAAGGCCCCAGCGGGGAAAAGTCATGCTGGTCCTCACTGCCTCCGGGAACCCCTTCAAATGCCCCACACCTTTTGGACCTCTCTGCTTTCCTGTGGACTCCATCCTCAAAACCACCGTTTTTCACTCTCGGCAGCCTCCGGAGCAAAAAACGCAAACGTCCAGCCGCTGCTCCAACAGCAAAGGCCCCAGCGGGGAAAAGTCATGCTGGTCCTCACTGCCTCCGGGAACCCCTTCAAATGCCCCACACCTTTTGGACCTCTCTGCTTTCCTGTGGACTCCATCCTCAAAACCACCGTTTTTCACTCTCGGCGGCCTCCGGAGCAAAAAACGCAAACGTCCAGCACTGCTCCCACAGCAAAGGCCCCAGCGGGGAAAAGTCATGCTGGTCCTCACTGCCTCCGGGAACCCCTTCAAATGCCCCACACCTTTTGGACCTCTCTGCTTTCCTGTGGACTCCATCCTCAAAACCACCGTTTTTCACTCTCAGCAGCCTCCGGAGCAAAAAACGCAAACGTCCAGCCGCTGCTCCCACAGCAAAGGCCCCAGCGGGGAAAAGTCATGCTGGTCCTCACTGCCTCCGGGAACCCCTTCAAATGCCCCACACCTTTTGGACCTCTCTGCTTTCCTGTGGACTCCATCCTCAAAACCACCATTTTTCACTCTCGGCGGCCTCCGGAGCAAAAAACGCAAACGTCCAGCACTGCTCCCACAGCAAAGGCCCCAGCGGGGAAAAGTCATGCTGGTCCTCACTGCCTCCGGGAACCCCTTCAAATGCCCCACACCTTTTGGACCTCTCTGCTTTCCTGTGGACTCCATCCTCAAAACCACCGTTTTTCACTCTCGGCAGCCTCCGGAGCAAAAAACGCAAACGTCCAGCCGCTGCTCCCACAGCAAAGGCCCCAGCGGGGAAAAGTCATGCTGGTCCTCACTGCCTCCGGGAACCCCTTCAAATGCCCCACACCTTTTGGACCTCTCTGCTTTCCTGTGGATTCCATCCTCAAAACCACCGTTTTTCAATCTCGGCGGCCTCCGGAGCAAAAAACGCAAACGTCCAGCCGCTGCTCCCACAGCAAAGGCCCCAGCGGGGAAAAGTCATGCTGGTCCTCACTGCCTCCGGGAACCCCTTCAAATGCCCCACACCTTTTGGACCTCTCTGCTTTCCTGTGGACTCCATCCTCAAAACCACCGTTTTTCACTCTCGGCATCCACGGGAGCAAAAAACACAAACGTCCAGCCGCTGCTCCCACAGCAAAGGCCCCAGCGGAGAAAAGTAATGCTGGTCCTCACTGCCTCCGGGAACCCCTTCAAATGCCCCACACCTTTTGGACCTCTCTGCTTTCCTGTGGACTCCATCCTCAAAACCACCGTTTTTCACTCTCGGCAGCCTCCGGAGCAAAAAACGCAAACGTCCAGCCGCTGCTCCCACAGCAAAGGCCCCAGCGGGGAAAAGTCATGCTGGTCCTCACTGCCTCCGGGAACCCCTTCAAATGCCCCACACCTTTTGGACCTCTCTGCTTTCCTGTGGACTCCATCCTCAAAACCACCGTTTTTCACTCTCGGCAGCCTCTGGAGCAAAAAACGCAAACGTCCAGCCGCTGCTCCCACAGCAAAGGCCCCAGCGGGGAAAAGTCATGCTGGTCCTCACTGCCTCTGGGAACCCCTTCAAATGCCCCACACCTTTTGGACCTCTCTGCTTTCCTGTGGACTCCATCCTCAAAACGACCGTTTTTAACCCTCGGTAGTCTCTGTAGCAAAAAACGCAAACGTCCAGCCGCTGCTCCCACAGCAAATGCCCCAGCGGGGAAAAGTCATGCTGGTCCTCACTGCCTCCGGGAACCCCTTCAAATGCCCCACACCTTTTGGACCTCTCTGCTTTCCTGTGGACTCCATCCTCAAAAACACCATTTTTCACTCTCGGCAGCCTCCGGAGCAAAAAACGCAAACGTCCAGCCGCTGCTCCCACAGCAAAGGCCCCAGCGGGGAAAAGTCATGCTGGTCCTCACTGCCTCCGGGAACCCCTTCAAATGCCCCACACCTTTTGGACCTCTCTGCTTTCCTGTGGACTCCATCCTCAAAACCACCGTTTTTCACTCTCGGCAGCCTCCGGAGCAAAAAACGCAAACGTCCAGCCGCTGCTCCCACAGCAAAGGCCCCAGCGGGGAAAAGTCATGCTGGTCCTCACTGCCTCCGGGAACCCCTTCAAATGCCCCACACCTTTTGGACCTCTCTGCTTTCCTGTGGACTCCATCCTCAAAACGACCGTTTTTAACCCTCGGTAGTCTCTGTAGCAAAAAACGCAAACGTCCAGACGCTGCTCCCACAGCAAAGTCCCCAGCGGGGAAAAGTCATGCTGGTCCTCACTGCCTCCGGGAACCCCTTCAAATGCCCCACACCTTTTGGACCTCTCTGCTTTCCTGTGGACTCCATCCTCAAAACCACCATTTTTGACTCTCGGCAGCCTCCGGAGCAAAAAACGCAAACGTCCAGCCGCTGCTCCCACAGCAAAGGCCCCAGCGGGGAAAAGTCATGCTGGTCCTCACTGCCTCCGGGAACCCCTTCAAATGCCCCACACCTTTTGGACCTCTCTGCTTTCCTGTGGACTCCATCCTCAAAACCACCGTTTTTCACTCTCGGCAGCCTCCGGAGCAAAAAACGCAAACGTCTAGCCGCTGCTCCCACAGCAAAGGCCCCAGCGGGGAAAAGTCATGCTGGTCCTCACTGCCTCCGGGAACCCCTTCAAATGCCCCACACCTTTTGGACCTCTCTGCTTTCCTGTGGAATCCATCCTCAAAACCACCGTTTTACCCTCGGTAGTCTCTGTAGCAAAAAACGCAAACGTCCAGCAGCTGCTCCCATAGCAAAGGTTCCAAGGCAGAAAAGTCATGCTGGTCCTCACTGCCTCCGGGAACCCCTTCAAATGCCCCACACCTTTTGGACCTCTCTGCTTTCCTGTGGAATCCATCCTCAAAACCACCGTTTTTAACCCTCGGTAGTCTCTGTAGCAAAAAACGCAAACGTCCAGCCGCTGCTCCCACAGCAAAGGCCCCAGCGGGGAAAAGTCATGCTGGTCCTCACTGCCTCCGGGAACCCCTTCAAATGCCCCACACCTTTTGGACCTCTCTGCTTTCCTGTGGACTCCATCCTCAAAACCACCGTTTTTCACTCTCGGCAGCCTCCGGAGCAAAAAACGCAAACGTCCAGCCGCTGCACCCACAGCAAAGGCCCCAGCGGGGAAAAGTCATGCTGGTCCTCACTGCCTCCGGGAACCCCTTCAAATGCCCCACACCTTTTGGACCTCTCTGCTTTCCTGTGGACTCCATCCTCAAAACCACCGTTTTTCACTCTCGGCAGCCTCCGGAGCAAAAAACGCAAACGTCCAGCCGCTGGTCCCACAGCAAAGGCCCCAGCGGGGAAAAGTCATGCTGGTCCTCACTGCCTCCGGGAACCCCTTCAAATGCCCCACACCTTTTGGACCTCTCTGCTTTCCTGTGGACTCCATCCTCAAAACCACCATTTTTCACTCTCGGCAGCCTCCTGAGCAAAAAACGCAAACGTCCAGCCGCTGCTCCCACAGCAAAGGCCCCAGCGGGGAAAAGTCATGCTGGTCCTCACTGCCTCCAGGAACCCCTTCAAATGCCCCACACCTTTTGGACCTCTCTGCTTTCCTGTGGACTCCATCATCAAAACCACCGTTTTTCACTCTCGGCATCCAGCGGAGCAAAAAACGCAAACGTCAAGCACTGCTCGCACAGCAAAGGCCCCAGTGGGGAAAAGTCATGCTGGTCCTCACTGCCTCCGGGAACCCCCTTCAAATGCCCCACACCTTTTGGACCTCTCTGCTTTCCTGTGGACTCCATCCTCAAAACCACCGTTTTTCACTCTCGGCAGCCTCCGGAGCAAAAAACGCAAACGGTCCAGCCGCTGCTCCCACAGCAAAGGCCCCAGCGGGGAAAAGTCATGCTGGTCCTCACTGCCTCCGGGAACCCCTTCAAATGCCCCACACCTTTTGGACCTCTCTGCTTTCCTGTGGATTCCATCCTCAAAACCACTATTTTTCACTCTCGGCAGCCTCCGGAGCAAAAAACGCAAACGTCCAGCCGCTGCTCCCACAGCAAAGGCCCCAGCGGGGAAAAGTCATGCTGGTCCTCACTGCCTCCCGGGAACCGCTTCAAATGCCCCACACCTTTTGGACCTCTCTGCTTTCCTGTGGAATCCATCCTCAAAACCACCATTTTTCACTCTCGGCAGCCTCCGGAGCAAAAAACGCAAACGTCCAGCCGCTGCTCCCACAGCAAAGGCCCCAGCGGGGAAAAGTCATGCTGGTCCTCACTGCCTCCGGGAACCCCTTCAAATGCCCCACACCTTTTGGACCTCTCTGCTTTCCTGTGGACTCCATCCTCAAAACCACCATTTTTCACTCTCGGCAGCCTCCGGAGCAAAAAACGCAAACGTCCAGCCGCTGCTCCCACAGCAAAGGCCCCAGCGGGGAAAAGTCATGCTGGTCCTCACTGCCTCCGGGAACCCCTTCAAATGCCCCACACCTTTTGGCCTCTCTGCTTTCCTGTGGACTCCATCCTCAAAACCACCATTTTTCACTCCTCGGCAGCCTCTGGAGCAAAAAACGCAAACGTCCAGCCGCTGCTCCCACAGCAAAGGCCCCAGCGACGAAAAGTCATGCTGGTCCTCACTGCCTCCGGGAACCCCTTCAAATGCCCCACCACCTTTTGGACCTCTCTGCTTTCCTGTGGACTCCCATCCTCAAAACCACCATTTTTGACTCTCAACAGCCTCCGGAGCAAAAAACGCAAACGTCCAGCCGCTGCTCCCACAGCAAAGGCCCCAGCGGGGAAAAGTCATGCTGGTCCTCACTGCCTCCGGGAACCCCTTCAAATGCCCCACACCTTTGGGACCTCTCTGCTTTCCTGTGGACTCCATCCTCAAAACCACCGTTTTTCACTCTCGGCAGCCTCCGGAGCAAAAAACGCAAACGTCTAGCCGCTGCTCCCACAGCAAAGGCCCCAGCGGGGAAAAGTCATGCTGGTCCTCACTGCCTCCGGGAACCCCTTCAAATGCCCCACACCTTTTGGACCTCTCTGCTTTCCTGTGGAATCCATCCTCAAAACCACCGTTTTTAACCCTCGGTAGTCTCTGTAGCAAAAAACGCAAACGTCCAGCCGCTGCTCCCATAGCAAAGGTTCCAAGGCAGAAAAGTCATGCTGGTCCTCACTGCCTCCGGGAACCCCTTCAAATGCCCCACACCTTTTGGACCTCTCTGCTTTCCTGTGGACTCCATCCTCAAAACCACCGTTTTTCACTCTCGGCAGCCTCCTGAGCAAAAAACGCAAACGTCCAGCCGCTGCTCCCACAGCAAAGGCCCCAGCGGGGAAAAGTCATGCTGGTCCTCACTGCCTCCGGGAACCCCTTCAAATGCCCCACACCTTTTGGACCTCTCTGCTTTCCTGTGGATTCCATCCTCAAAACCACCGTTTTTCACTCTCGGCAGCCTCCGGAGCAAAAAACGCAAACGTCCAGCCGCTGCTCCCACAGCAAATGCCCCAGCGGGGAAAAGTCATGCTGGTCCTCACTGCCTCCGGGAACCCCTTCAAATGCCCCACACCTTTTGGACCTCTCTGCTTTCCTGTGGACTCCATCCTCAAAACCACCATTTTTCACTCTCGGCAGCCTCCGGAGCAAAAAACGCAAACGTCCAGCCGCTGCTCCCACAGCAAAGGCCCCAGCGGGGAAAAGTCATGCTGGTCCTCACTGCCTCCAGGAACCCCTTCAAATGCCCCACACCTTTTGGACCTCTCTGCTTTCCTGTGGACTCCATCCTCAAAACCACCGTTTTTCACTCTCGGCATCCAGCGGAGCAAAAAACGCAAACGTCCAGCCGCTGCTCCCACAGCAAAGGCCCCAGCGGGGAAAAGTCATGCTGGTCCTCACTGCCTCCGGGAACCCCTTCAAATGCCCCACACCTTTTGGACCTCTCTGCTTTCCTGTGGACTCCATCCTCAAAACCACCATTTTTGACTCTCGGCAGCCTCCGGAGCAAAAAACGCAAACGTCAAGCACTGCTCGCACAGCAAAGGCCCCAGTGGGGAAAAGTCATGCTGGTCCTCACTGCCTCCGGGAACCCCTTCAAATGCCCCACACCTTTTGGACCTCTCTGCTTTCCTGTGGACTCCATCCTCAAAACCACCGTTTTTCACTCTCGGCAGCCTCCTGAGCAAAAAACGCAAACGTCCAGCCGCTGCTCCCACAGCAAAGGCCCCAGCGGGGAAAAGTCATGCTGGTCCTCACTGCCTCCGGGAACCGCTTCAAATGCCCCACACCTTTTGGACCTCTCTGCTTTCCTGTGGACTCCATCCTCAAAACCACCATTTTTCACTCTCGGCAGCCTCCGGAGCAAAAAACGCAAACGTCCAGCCGCTGCTCCCACAGCAAAGGCCCCAGCGGGGAAAAGTCATGCTGGTCCTCACTGCCTCCGGGAACCCCTTCAAATGCCCCACACCTTTTGGACCTCTCTGCTTTCCTGTGGACTCCATCCTCAAAACCACCATTTTTCACTCTCGGCAGCCTCCGGAGCAAAAAACGCAAACGTCCAGCCGCTGCTCCCACAGCAAAGGCCCCAGCGGGGAAAAGTCATGCTGGTCCTCACTGCCTCCGGGAACCCCTTCAAATGCCCCACACCTTTTGGAACTCTCTGCTTTCCTGTGGACTCCATCCTCAAAACCACCGTTTTTCACTCTCGGCAGCCTCTGGAGCAAAAAACGCAAACGTCCAGCCGCTGCTCCCACAGCAAAGGCCCCAGCGGGGAAAAGTCATGCTGGTCCTCACTGCCTCTGGGAACCCCTTCAAATGCCCCACACCTTTTGGACCTCTCTGCTTTCCTGTGGACTCCATCCTCAAAACGACCGTTTTTAACCCTCGGTAGTCTCTGTAGCAAAAAACGCAAACGTCCAGCCGCTGCTCCCACAGCAAATGCCCCAGCGGGGAAAAGTCATGCTGGTCCTCACTGCCTCCGGGAACCCCTTCAAATGCCCCACACCTTTTGGACCTCTCTGCTTTCCTGTGGACTCCATCCTCAAAAACACCATTTTTCACTCTCGGCAGCCTCCGGAGCAAAAAACGCAAACGTCCAGCCGCTGCTCCCACAGCAAAGGCCCCAGCGGGGAAAAGTCATGCTGGTCCTCACTGCCTCCGGGAACCCCTTCAAATGCCCCACACCTTTTGGACCTCTCTGCTTTCCTGTGGACTCCATCCTCAAAACCACCGTTTTTCACTCTCGGCAGCCTCCGGAGCAAAAAACGCAAACGTCCAGCCGCTGCTCCAACAGCAAAGGCCCCAGCGGGGAAAAGTCATGCTGGTCCTCACTGCCTCCGGGAACCCCTTCAAATGCCCCACACCTTTTGGACCTCTCTGCTTTCCTGTGGACTCCATCCTCAAAACCACCGTTTTTCACTCTCGGCGGCCTCCGGAGCAAAAAACGCAAACGTCCAGCACTGCTCCCACAGCAAAGGCCCCAGCGGGGAAAAGTCATGCTGGTCCTCACTGCCTCCGGGAACCCCTTCAAATGCCCCACACCTTTTGGACCTCTCTGCTTTCCTGTGGACTCCATCCTCAAAACCACCGTTTTTCACTCTCAGCAGCCTCCGGAGCAAAAAACGCAAACGTCCAGCCGCTGCTCCCACAGCAAAGGCCCCAGCGGGGAAAAGTCATGCTGGTCCTCACTGCCTCCGGGAACCCCTTCAAATGCCCCACACCTTTTGGACCTCTCTGCTTTCCTGTGGACTCCATCCTCAAAACCACCATTTTTCACTCTCGGCGGCCTCCGGAGCAAAAAACGCAAACGTCCAGCACTGCTCCCACAGCAAAGGCCCCAGCGGGGAAAAGTCATGCTGGTCCTCACTGCCTCCGGGAACCCCTTCAAATGCCCCACACCTTTTGGACCTCTCTGCTTTCCTGTGGACTCCATCCTCAAAACCACCGTTTTTCACTCTCGGCAGCCTCCGGAGCAAAAAACGCAAACGTCCAGCCGCTGCTCCCACAGCAAAGGCCCCAGCGGGGAAAAGTCATGCTGGTCCTCACTGCCTCCGGGAACCCCTTCAAATGCCCCACACCTTTTGGACCTCTCTGCTTTCCTGTGGATTCCATCCTCAAAACCACCGTTTTTCAATCTCGGCGGCCTCCGGAGCAAAAAACGCAAACGTCCAGCCGCTGCTCCCACAGCAAAGGCCCCAGCGGGGAAAAGTCATGCTGGTCCTCACTGCCTCCGGGAACCCCTTCAAATGCCCCACACCTTTTGGACCTCTCTGCTTTCCTGTGGACTCCATCCTCAAAACCACCGTTTTTCACTCTCGGCATCCACGGGAGCAAAAAACACAAACGTCCAGCCGCTGCTCCCACAGCAAAGGCCCCAGCGGAGAAAAGTAATGCTGGTCCTCACTGCCTCCGGGAACCCCTTCAAATGCCCCACACCTTTTGGACCTCTCTGCTTTCCTGTGGACTCCATCCTCAAAACCACCGTTTTTCACTCTCGGCAGCCTCCGCAGCAAAAAACGCAAACGTCCAGCCGCTGCTCCCACAGCAAAGGCCCCAGCGACGAAAAGTCATGCTGGTCCTCACTGCCTCCGGGAACCCCTTCAAATGCCCCACACCTTTTGGACCTCTCTGCTTTCCTGTGGACTCCATCCTCAAAACCACCATTTTTCACTCTCGGCAGCCTCCGGAGCAAAAAACGCAAACGTCCAGCCGCTGCTCCCACAGCAAAGGCCCCAGCGGGGAAAAGTCATGCTGGTCCTCACTGCCTCCGGGAACCCCTTCAAATGCTCCACACCTTTTGGACCTCTCTGCTTTCCTGTGGACTCCATCCTCAAAACCACCGTTTTTCACTCTCGGCAGCCTCCGGAGCAAAAAACGCAAACGTCTAGCCGCTGCTCCCACAGCAAAGGCCCCAGCGGGGAAAAGTCATGCTGGTCCTCACTGCCTCCGGGAACCCCTTCAAATGCCCCACACCTTTTGGACCTCTCTGCTTTCCTGTGGAATCCATCCTCAAAACCACCGTTTTTAACCCTCGGTAGTCTCTGTAGCAAAAAACGCAAACGTCCAGCCGCTGCTCCCATAGCAAAGGTTCCAAGGCAGAAAAGTCATGCTGGTCCTCACTGCCTCCGGGAACCCCTTCAAATGCCCCACACCTTTTGGACCTCTCTGCTTTCCTGTGGACTCCATCCTCAAAACCACCGTTTTTCACTCTCGGCAGCCTCCTGAGCAAAAAACGCAAACGTCCAGCCGCTGCTCCCACAGCAAAGGCCCCAGCGGGGAAAAGTCATGCTGGTCCTCACTGCCTCCGGGAACCCCTTCAAATGCCCCACACCTTTTGGACCTCTCTGCTTTCCTGTGGATTCCATCCTCAAAACCACCGTTTTTCACTCTCGGCAGCCTCCGGAGCAAAAAACGCAAACGTCCAGCCGCTGCTCCCACAGCAAATGCCCCAGCGGGGAAAAGTCATGCTGGTCCTCACTGCCTCCGGGAACCCCTTCAAATGCCCCACACCTTTTGGACCTCTCTGCTTTCCTGTGGACTCCATCCTCAAAACCACCATTTTTCACTCTCGGCAGCCTCCGGAGCAAAAAACGCAAACGTCCAGCCGCTGCTCCCACAGCAAAGGCCCCAGCGGGGAAAAGTCATGCTGGTCCTCACTGCCTCCAGGAACCCCTTCAAATGCCCCACACCTTTTGGACCTCTCTGCTTTCCTGTGGACTCCATCCTCAAAACCACCGTTTTTCACTCTCGGCATCCAGCGGAGCAAAAAACGCAAACGTCCAGCCGCTGCTCCCACAGCAAAGGCCCCAGCGGGGAAAAGTCATGCTGGTCCTCACTGCCTCCGGGAACCCCTTCAAATGCCCCACACCTTTTGGACCTCTCTGCTTTCCTGTGGACTCCATCCTCAAAACCACCATTTTTGACTCTCGGCAGCCTCCGGAGCAAAAAACGCAAACGTCAAGCACTGCTCGCACAGCAAAGGCCCCAGTGGGGAAAAGTCATGCTGGTCCTCACTGCCTCCGGGAACCCCTTCAAATGCCCCACACCTTTTGGACCTCTCTGCTTTCCTGTGGACTCCATCCTCAAAACCACCGTTTTTCACTCTCGGCAGCCTCCTGAGCAAAAAACGCAAACGTCCAGCCGCTGCTCCCACAGCAAAGGCCCCAGCGGGGAAAAGTCATGCTGGTCCTCACTGCCTCCGGGAACCCCTTCAAATGCCCCACACCTTTTGGACCTCTCTGCTTTCCTGTGGATTCCATCCTCAAAACCACCGTTTTTCACTCTCGGCAGCCTCCGGAGCAAAAAACGCAAACGTCCAGCCGCTGCTCCCACAGCAAATGCCCCAGCGGGGAAAAGTCATGCTGGTCCTCACTGCCTCCGGGAACCGCTTCAAATGCCCCACACCTTTTGGACCTCTCTGCTTTCCTGTGGACTCCATCCTCAAAACCACCATTTTTCACTCTCGGCAGCCTCCGGAGCAAAAAACGCAAACGTCCAGCCGCTGCTCCCACAGCAAAGGCCCCAGCGGGGAAAAGTCATGCTGGTCCTCACTGCCTCCGGGAACCCCTTCAAATGCCCCACACCTTTTGGACCTCTCTGCTTTCCTGTGGACTCCATCCTCAAAACCACCATTTTTCACTCTCGGCAGCCTCCGGAGCAAAAAACGCAAACGTCCAGCCGCTGCTCCCACAGCAAAGGCCCCAGCGGGGAAAAGTCATGCTGGTCCTCACTGCCTCCGGGAACCCCTTCAAATGCCCCACACCTTTTGGAACTCTCTGCTTTCCTGTGGACTCCATCCTCAAAACCACCGTTTTTCACTCTCGGCAGCCTCTGGAGCAAAAAACGCAAACGTCCAGCCGCTGCTCCCACAGCAAAGGCCCCAGCGGGGAAAAGTCATGCTGGTCCTCACTGCCTCTGGGAACCCCTTCAAATGCCCCACACCTTTTGGACCTCTCTGCTTTCCTGTGGACTCCATCCTCAAAACGACCGTTTTTAACCCTCGGTAGTCTCTGTAGCAAAAAACGCAAACGTCCAGCCGCTGCTCCCACAGCAAATGCCCCAGCGGGGAAAAGTCATGCTGGTCCTCACTGCCTCCGGGAACCCCTTCAAATGCCCCACACCTTTTGGACCTCTCTGCTTTCCTGTGGACTCCATCCTCAAAAACACCATTTTTCACTCTCGGCAGCCTCCGGAGCAAAAAACGCAAACGTCCAGCCGCTGCTCCCACAGCAAAGGCCCCAGCGGGGAAAAGTCATGCTGGTCCTCACTGCCTCCGGGAACCCCTTCAAATGCCCCACACCTTTTGGACCTCTCTGCTTTCCTGTGGACTCCATCCTCAAAACCACCGTTTTTCACTCTCGGCAGCCTCCGGAGCAAAAAACGCAAACGTCCAGCCGCTGCTCCAACAGCAAAGGCCCCAGCGGGGAAAAGTCATGCTGGTCCTCACTGCCTCCGGGAACCCCTTCAAATGCCCCACACCTTTTGGACCTCTCTGCTTTCCTGTGGACTCCATCCTCAAAACCACCGTTTTTAACTCTCGGCGGCCTCCGGAGCAAAAAACGCAAACGTCCAGCACTGCTCCCACAGCAAAGGCCCCAGCGGGGAAAAGTCATGCTGGTCCTCACTGCCTCCGGGAACCCCTTCAAATGCCCCACACCTTTTGGACCTCTCTGCTTTCCTGTGGACTCCATCCTCAAAACCACCGTTTTTCACTCTCAGCAGCCTCCGGAGCAAAAAACGCAAACGTCCAGCCGCTGCTCCCACAGCAAAGGCCCCAGCGGGGAAAAGTCATGCTGGTCCTCACTGCCTCCGGGAACCCCTTCAAATGCCCCACACCTTTTGGACCTCTCTGCTTTCCTGTGGACTCCATCCTCAAAACCACCATTTTTCACTCTCGGCGGCCTCCGGAGCAAAAAACGCAAACGTCCAGCACTGCTCCCACAGCAAAGGCCCCAGCGGGGAAAAGTCATGCTGGTCCTCACTGCCTCCGGGAACCCCTTCAAATGCCCCACACCTTTTGGACCTCTCTGCTTTCCTGTGGACTCCATCCTCAAAACCACCGTTTTTCACTCTCGGCAGCCTCCGGAGCAAAAAACGCAAACGTCCAGCCGCTGCTCCCACAGCAAAGGCCCCAGCGGGGAAAAGTCATGCTGGTCCTCACTGCCTCCGGGAACCCCTTCAAATGCCCCACACCTTTTGGACCTCTCTGCTTTCCTGTGGATTCCATCCTCAAAACCACCGTTTTTCAATCTCGGCGGCCTCCGGAGCAAAAAACGCAAACGTCCAGCCGCTGCTCCCACAGCAAAGGCCCCAGCGGGGAAAAGTCATGCTGGTCCTCACTGCCTCCGGGAACCCCTTCAAATGCCCCACACCTTTTGGACCTCTCTGCTTTCCTGTGGACTCCATCCTCAAAACCACCGTTTTTCACTCTCGGCATCCACGGGAGCAAAAAACACAAACGTCCAGCCGCTGCTCCCACAGCAAAGGCCCCAGCGGAGAAAAGTAATGCTGGTCCTCACTGCCTCCGGGAACCCCTTCAAATGCCCCACACCTTTTGGACCTCTCTGCTTTCCTGTGGACTCCATCCTCAAAACCACCGTTTTTCACTCTCGGCAGCCTCCGCAGCAAAAAACGCAAACGTCCAGCCGCTGCTCCCACAGCAAAGGCCCCAGCGACGAAAAGTCATGCTGGTCCTCACTGCCTCCGGGAACCCCTTCAAATGCCCCACACCTTTTGGACCTCTCTGCTTTCCTGTGGACTCCATCCTCAAAACCACCATTTTTCACTCTCGGCAGCCTCCGGAGCAAAAAACGCAAACGTCCAGCCGCTGCTCCCACAGCAAAGGCCCCAGCGGGGAAAAGTCATGCTGGTCCTCACTGCCTCCGGGAACCCCTTCAAATGCTCCACACCTTTTGGACCTCTCTGCTTTCCTGTGGACTCCATCCTCAAAACCACCGTTTTTCACTCTCGGCAGCCTCCTGAGCAAAAAACGCAAACGTCCAGCCGCTGCTCCCACAGCAAAGGCCCCAGCGGGGAAAAGTCATGCTGGTCCTCACTGCCTCCGGGAACCCCTTCAAATGCCCCACACCTTTTGGACCTCTCTGCTTTCCTGTGGATTCCATCCTCAAAACCACCGTTTTTCACTCTCGGCAGCCTCCGGAGCAAAAAACGCAAACGTCCAGCCGCTGCTCCCACAGCAAAGGCCCCAGCGGGGAAAAGTCATGCTGGTCCTCACTGCCTCCGGGAACCCCTTCAAATGCCCCACACCTTTTGGACCTCTCTGCTTTCCTGTGGACTCCATCCTCAAAACCACCATTTTTCACTCTCGGCAGCCTCCGGAGCAAAAAACGCAAACGTCCAGCCGCTGCTCCCACAGCAAATGCCCCAGTGGGGAAAAGTCATGCTGGTCCTCACTGCCTCCGGGAACCCCTTCAAATGCCCCACACCTTTTGGTCCTCTCTGCTTTCCTGTGGACTCCATCCTCAAAACCACCATTTTTCACTCTCGGCAGCCTCCGGAGCAAAAAACGCAAACGTCCAGCCGCTGCTCCCACAGCAAAGGCCCCAGCGGGGAAAAGTCATGCTGGTCCTCACTGCCTCCGGGAACCCCTTCAAATGCCCCACACCTTTTGGACCTCTCTGCTTTCCTGTGGACTCCATCCTCAAAACCACCGTTTTTCACTCTCGGCAGCCTCCGCAGCAAAAAACGCAAACGTCCAGCCGCTGCTCCCACAGCAAAGGCCCCAGCGGGGAAAAGTCATGCTGGTCCTCACTGCCTCTGGGAACCCCTTCAAATGCCCCACACATTTTGGACCTCTCTGCTTTCCTGTGGACTCCATCCTCAAAACGACCGTTTTTAACCCTCGGTAGTCTCTGTAGCAAAAAACGCAAACGTCCAGCCGCTGCTCCCACAGCAAATGCCCCAGCGGGGAAAAGTCATGCTGGTCCTCACTGCCTCCGGGAACCCCTTCAAATGCCCCACACCTTTTGGACCTCTCTGCTTTCCTGTGGACTCCATCCTCAAAACCACAGTTTTTCACTCTCGGCAGCCTCCGGAGCAAAAAACGCAAACGTCCAGCCGCTGCTCCCACAGCAAAGGCCCCAGCGGGGAAAAGTCATGCTGGTCCTCACTGCCTCCGGGAACCCCTTCAAATGCCCCACACCTTTTGGACCTCTCTGCTTTCCTGTGGACTCCATCCTCAAAACCACCGTTTTTCACTCTCGGCAGCCTCCGGAGCAAAAAACGCAAACGTCCAGCCGCTGCTCCCACAGCAAAGGCCCCAGCGGGGAAAAGTCATGCTGGTCCTCACTGCCTCCGGGAACCCCTTCAAATGCCCCACACCTTTTGGACCTCTCTGCTTTCCTGTGGACTCCATCCTCAAAACCACCGTTTTTCACTCTCGGCATCCAGCGGAGCAAAAAACGCAAACGTCCAGCCGCTGCTCCCACAGCAAAGGCCCCAGCGGGGAAAAGTCATGCTGGTCCTCACTGCCTCCGGGAACCCCTTCAAATGCCCCACACCTTTTGGACCTCTCTGCTTTCCTGTGGACTCCATCCTCAAAACCACCGTTTTTCACTCTCGGCAGCCTCTGGAGCAAAAAACGCAAACGTCCAGCCGCTGCTCCCACAGCAAAGGCCCCAGCGGGGAAAAGTCATGCTGGTCCTCACTGCCTCCGGGAACCCCTTCAAATGCCCCACACCTTTTGGACCTCTCTGCTTTCCTGTGGACTCCATCCTCAAAACCACCGTTTTTCACTCTCGGCAGCCTCCGGAGCAAAAAACGCAAACGTCCAGCCGCTGCTCCCACAGCAAAGGCCCCAGCGGGGAAAAGTCATGCTGGTCCTCACTGCCTCTGGGAACCCCTTCAAATGCCCCACACCTTTTGGACCTCTCTGCTTTCCTGTGGACTCCATCCTCAAAACGACCGTTTTTAACCCTCGGTAGTCTCTGTATCAAAAAACGCAAACGTCCAGCCGCTGCTCCCACAGCAAATGCCCCAGCGGGGAAAAGTCATGCTGGTCCTCACTGCCTCCGGGAACCCCTTCAAATGCCCCACACCTTTTGGACCTCTCTGCTTTCCTGTGGACTCCATCCTCAAAAACACCATTTTTCACTCTCGGCAGCCTCCGGAGCAAAAAACGCAAACGTCCAGCCGCTGCTCCCACAGCAAAGGCCCCAGCGGGGAAAAGTCATGCTGGTCCTCACTGCCTCCGGGAACCCCTTCAAATGCCCCACACCTTTTGGACCTCTCTGCTTTCCTGTGGACTCCATCCTCAAAACCACCGTTTTTCACTCTCGGCAGCCTCCGGAGCAAAAAACGCAAACGTCCAGCCGCTGCTCCCACAGCAAAGGCCCCAGCGGGGAAAAGTCATGCTGGTCCTCACTGCCTCCGGGAACCCCTTCAAATGCCCCACACCTTTTGGACCTCTCTGCTTTCCTGTGGAATCCATCCTCAAAACCACCGTTTTTCACTCTCGGTAGTCTCTGTAGCAAAAAACGCAAACGTCCAGCTGCTGCTCCCACAGCAAAGGCCCCAGCGGGGAAAAGTCATGCTGGTCCTCACTGCCTCCGGGAACCCCTTCAAATGCCCCACACCTTTTGGACCTCTCTGCTTTCCTGTGGACTCCATCCTCAAAACCACCGTTTTTCACTCTCGGCATCCACGGGAGCAAAAAACACAAACGTCCAGCCGCTGCTCCCACAGCAAAGGCCCCAGCGGGGAAAAGTAATGCTGGTCCTCACTGCCTCCGGGAACCCCTTCAAATGCCCCACACCTTTTGGACCTCTCTGCTTTCCTGTGGACTCCATCCTCAAAACCACCGTTTTTCACTCTCGGCAGCCTCCGGAGCAAAAAACGCAAACGTCCAGCCGCTGCTCCCACAGCAAAGGCCCCAGCGGGGAAAAGTCATGCTGGTCCTCACTGCCTCCGGGAACCCCTTCAAATGCCCCACACCTTTTGGACCTCTCTGCTTTCCTGTGGACTCCATCCTCAAAACCACCATTTTTCACTCTCGGCGGCCTCCGGAGCAAAAAACGCAAACGTCCAGCCGCTGCTCCCACAGCAAAGGCCCCAGCGGGGAAAAGTCATGCTGGTCCTCACTGCCTCCGGGAACCCCTTCAAATGCTCCACACCTTTTGGACCTCTCTGCTTTCCTGTGGACTCCATCCTCAAAACCACCGTTTTTCAATCTCGGCAGCCTCCTGAGCAAAAAACGCAAACGTCCAGCCGCTGCTCCCACAGCAAAGGCCCCAGCGGGGAAAAGTCATGCTGGTCCTCACTGCCTCCGGGAACCCCTTCAAATGCCCCACACCTTTTGGACCTCTCTGCTTTCCTGTGGATTCCATCCTCAAAACCACCGTTTTTCACTCTCGGCAGCCTCCGGAGCAAAAAACGCAAACGTCCAGCCGCTGCTCCCACAGCAAATGCCCCAGCGGGGAAAAGTCATGCTGGTCCTCACTGCCTCCGGGAACCCCTTCAAATGCCCCACACCTTTTGGACCTCTCTGCTTTCCTGTGGACTCCATCCTCAAAACCACCATTTTTCACTCTCGGCAGCCTCCGGAGCAAAAAACGCAAACGTCCAGCCGCTGCTCCCACAGCAAATGCCCCAGTGGGGAAAAGTCATGCTGGTCCTCACTGCCTCCGGGAACCCCTTCAAATGCCCCACACCTTTTGGTCCTCTCTGCTTTCCTGTGGACTCCATCCTCAAAACCACCATTTTTCACTCTCGGCAGCCTCCGGAGCAAAAAACGCAAACGTCCAGCCGCTGCTCCCACAGCAAAGGCCCCAGCGGGGAAAAGTCATGCTGGTCCTCACTGCCTCCGGGAACCCCTTCAAATGCCCCACACCTTTTGGACCTCTCTGCTTTCCTGTGGACTCCATCCTCAAAACCACCGTTTTTCACTCTCGGCAGCCTCCGCAGCAAAAAACGCAAACGTCCAGCCGCTGCTCCCACAGCAAAGGCCCCAGCGGGGAAAAGTCATGCTGGTCCTCACTGCCTCTGGGAACCCCTTCAAATGCCCCACACATTTTGGACCTCTCTGCTTTCCTGTGGACTCCATCCTCAAAACGACCGTTTTTAACCCTCGGTAGTCTCTGTAGCAAAAAACGCAAACGTCCAGCCGCTGCTCCCACAGCAAATGCCCCAGCGGGGAAAAGTCATGCTGGTCCTCACTGCCTCCGGGAACCCCTTCAAATGCCCCACACCTTTTGGACCTCTCTGCTTTCCTGTGGACTCCATCCTCAAAACCACAGTTTTTCACTCTCGGCAGCCTCCGGAGCAAAAAACGCAAACGTCCAGCCGCTGCTCCCACAGCAAAGGCCCCAGCGGGGAAAAGTCATGCTGGTCCTCACTGCCTCCGGGAACCCCTTCAAATGCCCCACACCTTTTGGACCTCTCTGCTTTCCTGTGGACTCCATCCTCAAAACCACCGTTTTTCACTCTCGGCAGCCTCCGGAGCAAAAAACGCAAACGTCCAGCCGCTGCTCCCACAGCAAAGGCCCCAGCGGGGAAAAGTCATGCTGGTCCTCACTGCCTCCGGGAACCCCTTCAAATGCCCCACACCTTTTGGACCTCTCTGCTTTCCTGTGGACTCCATCCTCAAAACCACCGTTTTTCACTCTCGGCATCCAGCGGAGCAAAAAACGCAAACGTCCAGCCGCTGCTCCCACAGCAAAGGCCCCAGCGGGGAAAAGTCATGCTGGTCCTCACTGCCTCCGGGAACCCCTTCAAATGCCCCACACCTTTTGGACCTCTCTGCTTTCCTGTGGATTCCATCCTCAAAACCACCGTTTTTCACTCTCGGCAGCCTCCGGAGCAAAAAACGCAAACGTCCAGCCGCTGCTCCCACAGCAAATGCCCCAGCGGGGAAAAGTCATGCTGGTCCTCACTGCCTCCGGGAACCCCTTCAAATGCCCCACACCTTTTGGACCTCTCTGCTTTCCTGTGGACTCCATCCTCAAAACCACCATTTTTCACTCTCGGCAGCCTCCGGAGCAAAAAACGCAAACGTCCAGCCGCTGCTCCCACAGCAAAGGCCCCAGCGGGGAAAAGTCATGCTGGTCCTCACTGCCTCCGGGAACCCCTTCAAATGCCCCACACCTTTTGGACCTCTCTGCTTTCCTGTGGACTCCATCCTCAAAACCACCGTTTTTCACTCTCGGCAGCCTCTGGAGCAAAAAACGCAAACGTCCAGCCGCTGCTCCCACAGCAAAGGCCCCAGCGGGGAAAAGTCATGCTGGTCCTCACTGCCTCCGGGAACCCCTTCAAATGCCCCACACCTTTTGGACCTCTCTGCTTTCCTGTGGACTCCATCCTCAAAACCACCGTTTTTCACTCTCGGCAGCCTCCGGAGCAAAAAACGCAAACGTCCAGCCGCTGCTCCCACAGCAAATGCCCCAGCGGGGAAAAGTCATGCTGGTCCTCACTGCCTCTGGGAACCCCTTCAAATGCCCCACACCTTTTGGACCTCTCTGCTTTCCTGTGGACTCCATCCTCAAAACGACCGTTTTTAACCCTCGGTAGTCTCTGTATCAAAAAACGCAAACGTCCAGCCGCTGCTCCCACAGCAAAGGCCCCAGCGGGGAAAAGTCATGCTGGTCCTCACTGCCTCCGGGAACCCCTTCAAATGCCCCACACCTTTTGGACCTCTCTGCTTTCCTGTGGACTCCATCCTCAAACACACCATTTTTCACTCTCGGCAGCCTCCGGAGCAAAAAACGCAAACGTCCAGCCGCTGCTCCCACAGCAAAGGCCCCAGCGGGGAAAAGTCATGCTGGTCCTCACTGCCTCCGGGAACCCCTTCAAATGCCCCACACCTTTTGGACCTCTCTGCTTTCCTGTGGACTCCATCCTCAAAACCACCGTTTTTCACTCTCGGCAGCCTCCGGAGCAAAAAACGCAAACGTCCAGCCGCTGCTCCCACAGCAAAGGCCCCAGCGGGGAAAAGTCATGCTGGTCCTCACTGCCTCCGGGAACCCCTTCAAATGCCCCACACCTTTTGGACCTCTCTGCTTTCCTGTGGAATCCATCCTCAAAACCACCGTTTTTAACCCTCGGTAGTCTCTGTAGCAAAAAACGCAAACGTCCAGCTGCTGCTCCCACAGCAAAGGCCCCAGCGGGGAAAAGTCATGCTGGTCCTCACTGCCTCCGGGAACCCCTTCAAATGCCCCACACCTTTTGGACCTCTCTGCTTTCCTGTGGACTCCATCCTCAAAACCACCGTTTTTCACTCTCGGCAGCCTCCGGAGCAAAAAACGCAAACGTCCAGCCTCTGCTCCCACAGCAAAGGCCCCAGCGGGGAAAAGTCATGCTGGTCCTCACTGCCTCCGGGAACCCCTTCAAATGCCCCACACCTTTTGGACCTCTCTGCTTTCCTGTGGACTCCATCCTCAAAACCACCGTTTTTCACTCTCGGCAGCCTCCGCAGCAAAAAACGCAAACGTCCAGCCGCTGCTCCCACAGCAAAGGCCCCAGCGGGGAAAAGTCATGCTGGTCCTCACTGCCTCCGGGAACCCCTTCAAATGCCCCACACCTTTTGGACCTCTCTGCTTTCCTGTGGAATCCATCCTCAAAACCACCGTTTTTCACTCTCGGCAGCCTCCGGAGCAAAAATAGCAAACGTCCAGCCGCTGCTCCCACAGCAAAGGCCCCAGCGGGGAAAAGTCATGCTGGTCCTCACTGCCTCCGGGAACCCCTTCAAATGCCCCACACCTTTTGGACCTCTCTGCTTTCCTGTGGACTCCATCCTCAAAAACACCATTTTTCACTCTCGGCAGCCTCCGGAGCAAAAAACGCAAACGTCAAGCACTGCTCCCACAGCAAAGGCCCCAGTGGGGAAAAGTCATGCTGGTCCTCACTGCCTCCGGGAACCCCTTCAAATGCCCCACACCTTTTGGACCTCTCTGCTTTCCTGTGGACTCCATCCTCAAAACCACCGTTTTTCACTCTCGGCAGCCTCCTGAGCAAAAAACGCAAACGTCCAGCCGCTGCTCCCACAGCAAAGGCCCCAGCGGGGAAAAGTCATGCTGGTCCTCACTGCCTCCGGGAACCCCTTCAAATGCCCCACACCTTTTGGACCTCTCTGCTTTCCTGTGGATTCCATCCTCAAAACCACCGTTTTTCACTCTCGGCAGCCTCCGGAGCAAAAAACGCAAACGTCCAGCCGCTGCTCCCACAGCAAATGCCCCAGCGGGGAAAAGTCATGCTGGTCCTCACTGCCTCCGGGAACCGCTTCAAATGCCCCACACCTTTTGGACCTCTCTGCTTTCCTGTGGACTCCATCCTCAAAACCACCATTTTTCACTCTCGGCAGCCTCCGGAGCAAAAAACGCAAACGTCCAGCCGCTGCTCCCACAGCAAAGGCCCCAGCGGGGAAAAGTCATGCTGGTCCTCACTGCCTCCGGGAACCCCTTCAAATGCCCCACACCTTTTGGACCTCTCTGCTTTCCTGTGGACTCCATCCTCAAAACCACCGTTTTTCACTCTCGGCATCCACCGGAGCAAAAAACGCAAACGTCCAGCCGCTGCTCCCACAGCAAAGGCCCCAGCGGGGAAAAGTCATGCTGGTCCTCACTGCCTCCGGGAACCCCTTCAAATGCCCCACACCTTTTGGACCTCTCTGCTTTCCTGTGGACTCCATCCTCAAAACCACCATTTTTCACTCTCGGCAGCCTCCGGAGCAAAAAACGCAAACGTCCAGCCGCTGCTCCCACAGCAAAGGCCCCAGCGGGGAAAAGTCATGCTGGTCCTCACTGCCTCCGGGAACCCCTTCAAATGCCCCACACCTTTTGGACCTCTCTGCTTTCCTGTGGACTCCATCCTCAAAACCACCGTTTTTCACTCTCGGCAGCCTCCGCAGCAAAAAACGCAAACGTCCAGCCGCTGCTCCCACAGCAAAGGCCCCAGCGGGGAAAAGTCATGCTGGTCCTCACTGCCTCCGGGAACCCCTTCAAATGCCCCACACCTTTTGGACCTCTCTGCTTTCCTGTGGACTCCATCCTCAAAACCACCGTTTTTCACTCTCGGCAGCCTCCGCAGCAAAAAACGCAAACGTCCAGCCGCTGCTCCCACAGCAAAGGCCCCAGCGGGGAAAAGTCATGCTGGTCCTCACTGCCTCCGGGAACCCCTTCAAATGCCCCACACCTTTTGGACCTCTCTGCTTTCCTGTGGACTCCATCCTCAAAACCACCATTTTTCACTCTCGGCGGCCTCCGGAGCAAAAAACGCAAACGTCCAGCACTGCTCCCACAGCAAAGGCCCCAGCGGGGAAAAGTCATGCTGGTCCTCACTGCCTCCGGGAACCCCTTCAAATGCCCCACACCTTTTGGACCTCTCTGCTTTCCTGTGGACTCCATCCTCAAAACCACCGTTTTTCACTCTCGGCAGCCTCCGGAGCAAAAAACGCAAACGTCCAGCCGCTGCTCCCACAGCAAAGGCCCCAGCGGGGAAAAGTCATGCTGGTCCTCACTGCCTCCGGGAACCCCTTCAAATGCCCCACACCTTTTGGACCTCTCTGCTTTCCTGTGGATTCCATCCTCAAAACCACCGTTTTTCACTCTCGGCAGCCTCCGGAGCAAAAAACGCAAACGTCCAGCCGCTGCTCCCACAGCAAAGGCCCCAGCGGGGAAAAGTCATGCTGGTCCTCACTGCCTCCGGGAACCCCTTCAAATGCCCCACACCTTTTGCACCTCTCTGCTTTCCTGTGGACTCCATCCTCAAAACCACCGTTTTTCACTCTCGGCAGCCTCCGGAGCAAAAAACGCAAACGTCCAGCCGCTGCTTCCACAGCAAAGGCCCCAGCGGGGAAAAGTCATGCTGGTCCTCACTGCCTCCGGGAACCCCTTCAAATGCCCCACACCTTTTGGACCTCTCTGCTTTCCTGTGGACTCCATCCTCAAAACCACCGTTTTTCACTCTTGGCATCCAGCGGAGCAAAAAACGCAAACGTCCAGCCGCTGCTCCCACAGCAAAGGCCCCAGCGGGGAAAAGTCATGCTGGTCCTCACTGCCTCTGGGAACCCCTTCAAATGCCCCACACCTTTTGGACCTCTCTGCTTTCCTGTGGATTCCATCCTCAAAACCACCGTTTTTCACTCTCGGCAGCCTCCGGAGCAAAAAACGCAAACGTCCAGCCGCTGCTCCCACAGCAAATGCCCCAGCGGGGAAAAGTCATGCTGGTCCTCACTGCCTCCGGGAACCCCTTCAAATGCCCCACACCTTTTGGACCTCTCTGCTTTCCTGTGGACTCCATCCTCAAAACCACCGTTTTTCACTCTCGGCAGCCTCCGGAGCAAAAAACGCAAACGTCCAGCCGCTGCTCCCACAGCAAAGGCCCCAGCGGGGAAAAGTCATGCTGGTCCTCACTGCCTCCGGGAACCCCTTCAAATGCCCCACACCTTTTGGACCTCTCTGCTTTCCTGTGGACTCCATCCTCAAAACCACCGTTTTTCACTCTCGGCAGCCTCCGCAGCAAAAAACGCAAACGTCCAGCCGCTGCTCCCACAGCAAAGGCCCCAGCGGGGAAAAGTCATGCTGGTCCTCACTGCCTCTGGGAACCCCTTCAAATGCCCCACACCTTTTGGACCTCTCTGCTTTCCTGTGGACTCCATCCTCAAAACCACCGTTTTTCACTCTCGGCAGCCTCCGGAGCAAAAAACGCAAACGTCCAGCCGCTGCTCCCACAGCAAAGGCCCCAGCGGGGAAAAGTCATGCTGGTCCTCACTGCCTCTGGGAACCCCTTCAAATGCCCCACACCTTTTGGACCTCTCTGCTTTCCTGTGGACTCCATCCTCAAAACGACCGTTTTTAACCCTCGGTAGTCTCTGTAGCAAAAAACGCAAACGTCCAGCCGCTGCTCCCACAGCAAATGCCCCAGCGGGGAAAAGTCATGCTGGTCCTCACTGCCTCCGGGAACCCCTTCAAATGCCCCACACCTTTTGGACCTCTCTGCTTTCCTGTGGACTCCATCCTCAAAAACACCATTTTTCACTCTCGGCAGCCTCCGGAGCAAAAAACGCAAACGTCCAGCCGCTGCTCCCACAGCAAAGGCCCCAGCGGGGAAAAGTCATGCTGGTCCTCACTGCCTCCGGGAACCCCTTCAAATGCCCCACACCTTTTGGACCTCTCTGCTTTCCTGTGGACTCCATCCTCAAAAACACCGTTTTTCACTCTCGGCAGCCTCCGGAGCAAAAAACGCAAACGTCCAGCCGCTGCTCCCACAGCAAAGGTCCCAGCGGGGAAAAGTCATGCTGGTCCTCACTGCCTCCGGGAACCCCTTCAAATGCCCCACACCTTTGGACCTCTCTGCTTTCTGTGGATTCCATCCTCAAAACCACCGTTTTTCACTCTCGGCAGCCTCCGGAGCAAAAAACGCAAACGTCCAGCCGTTGCTCCCACAGCAAAGGCCCCAGCGGGAAAAGTCATGCTGGTCCTCACTGCCTCCGGGAACCCCTTCAAATGCCCCACACCTTTTGGACCTCTCTGCTTTCCTGTGGACTCCATCCTCAAAACCACCGTTTTTCACTCTCGGCATCCACCGGAGCAAAAAACACAAACGTCCAGCCGCTGCTCCCACAGCAAAGGCCCCAGCGGGGAAAAGTCATGCTGGTCCTCACTGCCTCCGGGAACCCCTTCAAATGCCCCACACCTTTTGGACCTCTCTGCTTTCCTGTGGACTCCATCCTCAAAACCACCATTTTTCACTCTCGGCAGCCTCCGGAGCAAAAAACGCAAACGTCCAGCCGCTGCTCCCACAGCAAAGGCCCCAGCGGGGAAAAGTCATGCTGGTCCTCACTGCCTCCGGGAACCCCTTCAAATGCCCCACACCTTTTGGACCTCTCTGCTTTCCTGTGGACTCCATCCTCAAAACCACCGTTTTTCACTCTCGGCAGCCTCCGGAGCAAAAAACGCAAACGTCCAGCCGCTGCTCCCACAGCAAAGGCCCCAGCGGGGAAAAGTCATGCTGGTCCTCACTGCCTCTGGGAACCCCTTCAAATGCCCCACACCTTTTGGACCTCTCTGCTTTCCTGTGGACTCCATCCTCAAAACCACCGTTTTTCACTCTCGGCAGCCTCCGGAGCAAAAAACGCAAACGTCCAGCCGCTGCTTCCACAGCAAAGGCCCCAGCGGGGAAAAGTCATGCTGGTCCTCACTGCCTCCGGGAACCCCTTCAAATGCCCCACACCTTTTGGACCTCTCTGCTTTCCTGTGGACTCCATCCTCAAAACCACCGTTTTTCACTCTCGGCATCCAGCGGAGCAAAAAACGCAAACGTCCAGCCGCTGCTCCCACAGCAAAGGCCCCAGCGGGGAAAAGTCATGCTGGTCCTCACTGCCTCCGGGAACCCCTTCAAATGCCCCACACCTTTTGGACCTCTCTGCTTTCCTGTGGATTCCATCCTCAAAACCACCGTTTTTCACTCTCGGCAGCCTCCGGAGCAAAAAACGCAAACGTCCAGCCGCTGCTCCCACAGCAAATGCCCCAGCGGGGAAAAGTCATGCTGGTCCTCACTGCCTCCGGGAACCCCTTCAAATGCCCCACACCTTTTGGACCTCTCTGCTTTCCTGTGGACTCCATCCTCAAAACCACCGTTTTTCACTCTCGGCAGCCTCCGGAGCAAAAAACGCAAACGTCCAGCCGCTGCTCCCACAGCAAAGGCCCCAGCGGGGAAAAGTCATGCTGGTCCTCACTGCCTCCGGGAACCCCTTCAAATGCCCCACACCTTTTGGACCTCTCTGCTTTCCTGTGGACTCCATCCTCAAAACCACCGTTTTTCACTCTCGGCAGCCTCCGGAGCAAAAAACGCAAACGTCCAGCCGCTGCTCCACAGCAAAGGCCCCAGCGGGGAAAAGTCATGCTGGTCCTCACTGCCTCTGGGAACCCCTTCAAATGCCCCACACCTTTTGGACCTCTCTGCTTTCCTGTGGACTCCATCCTCAAAACGACCGTTTTTAACCCTCGGTAGTCTCTGTAGCAAAAAACGCAAACGTCCAGCCGCTGCTCCCACAGCAAATGCCCCAGCGGGGAAAAGTCATGCTGGTCCTCACTGCCTCCGGGAACCCCTTCAAATGCCCCACACCTTTTGGACCTCTCTGCTTTCCTGTGGACTCCATCCTCAAAAACACCATTTTTCACTCTCGGCAGCCTCCGGAGCAAAAAACGCAAACGTCCAGCCGCTGCTCCCACAGCAAAGGCCCCAGCGGGGAAAAGTCATGCTGGTCCTCACTGCCTCCGGGAACCCCTTCAAATGCCCCACACCTTTTGGACCTCTCTGCTTTCCTGTGGATTCCATCCTCAAAACCACCGTTTTTCAATCTCGGCAGCCTCCGGAGCAACAAACGCAAACGTCCAGCCGTTGCTCCCACAGCAAAGGCCCCAGCGGGGAAAAGTCATGCTGGTCCTCACTGCCTCCGGGAACCCCTTCAAATGCCCCACACCTTTTGGACCTCTCTGCTTTCCTGTGGACTCCATCCTCAAAACCACCGTTTTTCACTCTCGGCATCCACCGGAGCAAAAAACACAAACGTCCAGCCGCTGCTCCCACAGCAAAGGCCCCAGCGGGGAAAAGTCATGCTGGTCCTCACTGCCTCCGGGAACCCCTTCAAATGCCCCACACCTTTTGGACCTCTCTGCTTTCCTGTGGACTCCATCCTCAAAACCACCATTTTTCACTCTCGGCAGCCTCCGGAGCAAAAAACGCAAACGTCCAGCCGCTGCTTCCACAGCAAAGGCCCCAGCGGGGAAAAGTCATGCTGGTCCTCACTGCCTCCGGGAACCCCTTCAAATGCCCCACACCTTTTGGACCTCTCTGCTTTCCTGTGGACTCCATCCTCAAAACCACCGTTTTTCACTCTCGGCATCCACCGGAGCAAAAAACACAAACGTCCAGCCGCTGCTCCCACAGCAAAGGCCCCAGCGGGGAAAAGTCATGCTGGTCCTCACTGCCTCCGGGAACCCCTTCAAATGCCCCACACCTTTTGGACCTCTCTGCTTTCCTGTGGAATCCATCCTCAAAACCACCATTTTTCACTCTCGGCAGCCTCCGGAGCAAAAAACGCAAACGTCCAGCCGCTGCTCCCACAGCAAAGGCCCCAGCGGGGAAAAGTCATGCTGGTCCTCACTGCCTCCGGGAACCCCTTCAAATGCCCCACACCTTTTGGACCTCTCTGCTTTCCTGTGGACTCCATCCTCAAAACCACCGTTTTTCACTCTCGGCAGCCTCCGGAGCAAAAAACGCAAACGTCCAGCCGCTGCTCCCACAGCAAAGGCCCCAGCGGGGAAAAGTCATGCTGGTCCTCACTGCCTCCGGGAACCCCTTCAAATGCCCCACACCTTTTGGACCTCTCTGCTTTCCTGTGGACTCCATCCTCAAAACCACCGTTTTTCACTCTCGGCAGCCTCCGGAGCAAAAAACGCAAACGTCCAGCCGCTGCTCCCACAGCAAAGGCCCCAGCGGGGAAAAGTCATGCTGGTCCTCACTGCCTCCGGGAACCCCTTCAAATGCCCCACACCTTTTGGACCTCTCTGCTTTCCTGCGGACTCCATCCTCAAAACCACCATTTTTCACTCTCGGCGGCCTCCGGAGCAAAAAACGCAAACGTCCAGCACTGCTCCCACAGCAAAGGCCCCAGCGGGGAAAAGTCATGCTGGTCCTCACTGCCTCCGGGAACCCCTTCAAATGCCCCACACCTTTTGGACCTCTCTGCTTTCCTGTGGACTCCATCCTCAAAACCACCGTTTTTCACTCTCGGCAGCCTCCGGAGCAAAAAACGCAAACGTCCAGCCGCTGCTCCCACAGCAAAGGCCCCAGCGGGGAAAAGTCATGCTGGTCCTCACTGCCTCCGGGAACCCCTTCAAATGCCCCACACCTTTTGGACCTCTCTGCTTTCCTGTGGACTCCATCCTCAAAACCACCGTTTTTCACTCTCGGCAGCCTCCGGAGCAAAAAACGCAAACGTCCAGCCGCTGCTCCCACAGCAAAGGCCCCAGTGGGGAAAAGTCATGCTGGTCCTCACTGCCTCCGGGAACCCCTTCAAATGCCCCACACCTTTTGGACCTCTCTGCTTTCCTGTGGACTCCATCCTCAAAACCACCGTTTTTCACTCTCGGCATCCACCGGAGCAAAAAACACAAACGTCCAGCCGCTGCTCCCACAGCAAAGGCCCCAGCGGGGAAAAGTCATGCTGGTCCTCACTGCCTCCGGGAACCCCTTCAAATGCCCCACACCTTTTGCACCTCTCTGCTTTCCTGTGGACTCCATCCTCAAAACCACCGTTTTTCACTCTCGGCAGCCTCCGGAGCAAAAAACGCAAACGTCCAGCCGCTGCTCCCACAGCAAAGGCCCCAGCGGGGAAAAGTCATGCTGGTCCTCACTGCCTCCGGGAACCCCTTCAAATGCCCCACACCTTTTGGACCTCTCTGCTTTCCTGTGGACTCCATCCTCAAAACCACCGTTTTTCACTCTCGGCAGCCTCCGGAGCAAAAAACGCAAACGTCCAGCCGCTGCTCCCACAGCAAAGGCCCCAGCGGGGAAAAGTCATGCTGGTCCTCACTGCCTCCGGGAACCCCTTCAAATGCCCCACACCTTTTGCACCTCTCTGCTTTCCTGTGGACTCCATCCTCAAAACCACCGTTTTTCACTCTCGGCAGCCTCCGGAGCAAAAAACGCAAACGTCCAGCCGCTGCTCCCACAGCAAAGGCCCCAGCGGGGAAAAGTCATGCTGGTCCTCACTGCCTCCGGGAACCCCTTCAAATGCCCCACACCTTTTGGACCTCTCTGCTTTCCTGTGGACTCCATCCTCAAAACCACCGTTTTTCACTCTCGGCATCCAGCGGAGCAAAAAACGCAAACGTCCAGCCGCTGCTCCCACAGCAAAGGCCCCAGCGGGGAAAAGTCATGCTGGTCCTCACTGCCTCCGGGAACCCCTTCAAATGCCCCACACCTTTTGGACCTCTCTCCTTTCCTGTGGAATCCATCCTCAAAACCACCGTTTTTCACTCTCGGCAGCCTCCGGAGCAAAAACGCAAACGTCCAGCCGCTGCTCCCACAGCAAAGGCCCCAGCGGGGAAAAGTCATGCTGGTCCTCACTGCCTCCGGGAACCCCTTCAAATGCCCCACACCTTTTGGACCTCTCTGCTTTCCTGTGGACTCCATCCTCAAAACCACCGTTTTTCACTCTCGGCAGCCTCCGGAGCAAAAAACGCAAACGTCCAGCCGCTGCTCCCACAGCAAAAGCCCCAGCGGGGAAAAGTCATGCTGGTCCTCACTGCCTCCGGGAACCCCTTCAAATGCCCCACACCTTTTGGACCTCTCTGCTTTCCTGTGGACTCCATCCTCAAAACCACCGTTTTTCACTCTCGGCAGCCTCCGGAGCAAAAAACGCAAACGTCCAGCCGCTGCTCCCACAGCAAAGGCCCCAGCGGGGAAAAGTCATGCTGGTCCTCACTGCCTCTGGGAACCCCTTCAAATGCCCCACACCTTTTGGACCTCTCTGCTTTCCTGTGGACTCCATCCTCAAAACGACCGTTTTTAACCCTCGGTAGTCTCTGTAGCAAAAAACGCAAACGTCCAGCCGCTGCTCCCACAGCAAAGGCCCCAGCGGGGAAAAGTCATGCTGGTCCTCACTGCCTCCGGGAACCCCTTCAAATGCCCCACACCTTTTGGACCTCTCTGCTTTCCTGTGGACTCCATCCTCAAAACCACCGTTTTTCACTCTCGGCAGCCTCCGGAGCAAAAAACGCAAACGTCCAGCCGCTGCTCCCACAGCAAAGGCCCCAGCGGGGAAAAGTCATGCTGGTCCTCACTGCCTCCGGGAACCCCTTCAAATGCCCCACACCTTTTGGACCTCTCTGCTTTCCTGTGGATTCCATCCTCAAAACCACCGTTTTTCAATCTCGGCAGCCTCCGGAGCAAAAAACGCAAACGTCCAGCCGTTGCTCCCACAGCAAAGGCCCCAGCGGGGAAAAGTCATGCTGGTCCTCACTGCCTCCGGGAACCCCTTCAAATGCCCCACACCTTTTGGACCTCTCTGCTTTCCTGTGGACTCCATCCTCAAAACCACCGTTTTTCACTCTCGGCATCCACCGGAGCAAAAAACACAAACGTCCAGCCGCTGCTCCCACAGCAAAGGCCCCAGCGGGGAAAAGTCATGCTGGTCCTCACTGCCTCCGGGAACCCCTTCAAATGCCCCACACCTTTTGGACCTCTCTGCTTTCCTGTGGACTCCATCCTCAAAAACACCATTTTTCACTCTCGGCAGCCTCCGGAGCAAAAAACGCAAACGTCCAGCCGCTGCTCCCACAGCAAAGGCCCCAGCGGGGAAAAGTCATGCTGGTCCTCACTGCCTCCGGGAACCCCTTCAAATGCTCCACACCTTTTGGACCTCTCTGCTTTCCTGTGGACTCCATCCTCAAAACCACCGTTTTTCACTCTCGGCAGCCTCCTGAGCAAAAAACGCAAACGTCCAGCCGCTGCTCCCACAGCAAAGGCCCCAGCGGGGAAAAGTCATGCTGGTCCTCACTGCCTCCGGGAACCCCTTCAAATGCCCCACACCTTTTGGACCTCTCTGCTTTCCTGTGGACTCCATCCTCAAAACCACCGTTTTTCACTCTCGGCAGCCTCCGGAGCAAAAAACGCAAACGTCCAGCCGCTGCTCCCACAGCAAATGCCCCAGCGGGGAAAAGTCATGCTGGTCCTCACTGCCTCTGGGAACCCCTTCAAATGCCCCACACCTTTTGGACCTCTCTGCTTTCCTGTGGACTCCATCCTCAAAAACACCGTTTTTCACTCTCGGCAGCCTCCGGAGCAAAAAACGCAAACGTCCAGCCGCTGCTCCCACAGCAAAGGCCCCAGCGGGGAAAAGTCATGCTGGTCCTCACTGCCTCCGGGAACCCCTTCAAATGCCCCACACCTTTTGGACCTCTCTGCTTTCCTGTGGACTCCATCCTCAAAACCACCATTTTTCACTCTCGGCAGCCTCCGGAGCAAAAAACGCAAACGTCCAGCCGCTGCTCCCACAGCAAAGGCCCCAGCGGGGAAAAGTCATGCTGGTCCTCACTGCCTCCGGGAACCCCTTCAAATGCCCCACACCTTTTGGACCTCTCTGCTTTCCTGTGGACTCCATCCTCAAAACCACCGTTTTTCAATCTCGGCAGCCTCCGGAGCAAAAAACGCAAACGTCCAGCCGTTGCTCCCACAGCAAAGGCCCCAGCGGGGAAAAGTCATGCTGGTCCTCACTGCCTCCGGGAACCCCTTCAAATGCCCCACACCTTTTGGACCTCTCTGCTTTCCTGTGGACTCCATCCTCAAAACCACCGTTTTTCACTCTCGGCATCCACCGGAGCAAAAAACACAAACGTCCAGCCGCTGCTCCCACAGCAAAGGCCCCAGCGGGGAAAAGTCATGCTGGTCCTCACTGCCTCCGGGAACCCCTTCAAATGCCCCACACCTTTTGGACCTCTCTGCTTTCCTGTGGACTCCATCCTCAAAAACACCATTTTTCACTCTCGGCAGCCTCCGGAGCAAAAAACGCAAACGTCCAGCCGCTGCTCCCACAGCAAAGGCCCCAGCGGGGAAAAGTCATGCTGGTCCTCACTGCCTCTGGGAACCCCTTCAAATGCCCCACACCTTTTGGACCTCTCTGCTTTCCTGTGGACTCCATCCTCAAAACGACCGTTTTTAACCCTCGGTAGTCTCTGTAGCAAAAAACGCAAACGTCCAGCCGCTGCTCCCACAGCAAAGGCCCCAGCGGGGAAAAGTCATGCTGGTCCTCACTGCCTCCGGGAACCCCTTCAAATGCCCCACACCTTTTGGACCTCTCTGCTTTCCTGTGGACTCCATCCTCAAAACCACCGTTTTTCACTCTCGGCAGCCTCCGGAGCAAAAAACGCAAACGTCCAGCCGCTGCTCCCACAGCAAAGGCCCCAGCGGGGAAAAGTCATGCTGGTCCTCACTGCCTCCGGGAACCCCTTCAAATGCCCCACACCTTTTGGACCTCTCTGCTTTCCTGTGGATTCCATCCTCAAAACCACCGTTTTTCAATCTCGGCAGCCTCCGGAGCAAAAAACGCAAACGTCCAGCCGTTGCTCCCACAGCAAAGGCCCCAGCGGGGAAAAGTCATGCTGGTCCTCACTGCCTCCGGGAACCCCTTCAAATGCCCCACACCTTTTGGACCTCTCTGCTTTCCTGTGGACTCCATCCTCAAAACCACCGTTTTTCACTCTCGGCATCCACCGGAGCAAAAAACACAAACGTCCAGCCGCTGCTCCCACAGCAAAGGCCCCAGCGGGGAAAAGTCATGCTGGTCCTCACTGCCTCCGGGAACCCCTTCAAATGCCCCACACCTTTTGGACCTCTCTGCTTTCCTGTGGACTCCATCCTCAAAAACACCATTTTTCACTCTCGGCAGCCTCCGGAGCAAAAAACGCAAACGTCCAGCCGCTGCTCCCACAGCAAAGGCCCCAGCGGGGAAAAGTCATGCTGGTCCTCACTGCCTCCGGGAACCCCTTCAAATGCTCCACACCTTTTGGACCTCTCTGCTTTCCTGTGGACTCCATCCTCAAAACCACCGTTTTTCACTCTCGGCAGCCTCCTGAGCAAAAAACGCAAACGTCCAGCCGCTGCTCCCACAGCAAAGGCCCCAGCGGGGAAAAGTCATGCTGGTCCTCACTGCCTCCGGGAACCCCTTCAAATGCCCCACACCTTTTGGACCTCTCTGCTTTCCTGTGGACTCCATCCTCAAAACCACCATTTTTCACTCTCGGCAGCCTCCGGAGCAAAAAACGCAAACGTCCAGCCGCTGCTCCCACAGCAAATGCCCCAGCGGGGAAAAGTCATGCTGGTCCTCACTGCCTCTGGGAACCCCTTCAAATGCCCCACACCTTTTGGACCTCTCTGCTTTCCTGTGGACTCCATCCTCAAAAACACCGTTTTTCACTCTCGGCAGCCTCCGGAGCAAAAAACGCAAACGTCCAGCCGCTGCTCCCACAGCAAAGGCCCCAGCGGGGAAAAGTCATGCTGGTCCTCACTGCCTCCGGGAACCCCTTCAAATGCCCCACACCTTTTGGACCTCTCTGCTTTCCTGTGGACTCCATCCTCAAAACCACCATTTTTCACTCTCGGCAGCCTCCGGAGCAAAAAACGCAAACGTCCAGCCGCTGCTCCCACAGCAAAGGCCCCAGCGGGGAAAAGTCATGCTGGTCCTCACTGCCTCCGGGAACCCCTTCAAATGCCCCACACCTTTTGGACCTCTCTGCTTTCCTGTGGACTCCATCCTCAAAACCACCGTTTTTCACTCTCGGCAGCCTCTGGAGCAAAAAACGCAAACGTCCAGCCGCTGCTCCCACAGCAAAGGCCCCAGCGGGGAAAAGTCATGCTGGTCCTCACTGCCTCTGGGAACCCCTTCAAATGCCCCACACATTTTGGACCTCTCTGCTTTCCTGTGGACTCCATCCTCAAAACGACCGTTTTTAACCCTCGGTAGTCTCTGTAGCAAAAAACGCAAACGTCCAGCCGCTGCTCCCACAGCAAATGCCCCAGCGGGGAAAAGTCATGCTGGTCCTCACTGCCTCCGGGAACCCCTTCAAATGCCCCACACCTTTTGGACCTCTCTGCTTTCCTGTGGACTCCATCCTCAAAACCACCGTTTTTCACTCTCGGCAGCCTCCGGAGCAAAAAACGCAAACGTCCAGCCGCTGCTCCCACAGCAAAGGCCCCAGCGGGGAAAAGTCATGCTGGTCCTCACTGCCTCCGGGAACCCCTTCAAATGCCCCACACCTTTTGGACCTCTCTGCTTTCCTGTGGACTCCATCCTCAAAACCACCGTTTTTCACTCTCGGCAGCCTCCGGAGCAAAAAACGCAAACGTCCAGCCGCTGCTCCCACAGCAAAGGCCCCAGCGGGGAAAAGTCATGCTGGTCCTCACTGTCTCCGGGAACCCCTTCAAATGCCCCACACCTTTTGGACCTCTCTGCTTTCCTGTGGACTCCATCCTCAAAACCACCGTTTTTCACTCTCGGCAGCCTCCGGAGCAAAAAACGCAAACGTCCAGCCGCTGCTCCCACAGCAAAGGCCCCAGCGGGGAAAAGTCATGCTGGTCCTCACTGCCTCCGGGAACCCCTTCAAATGCCCCACACCTTTTGCACCTCTCTGCTTTCCTGTGGACTCCATCCTCAAAACCACCGTTTTTCAATCTCGGCAGCCTCCGGAGCAAAAAACGCAAACGTCCAGCTGCTGCTCCCACAGCAAAGGCCCCAGCGGGGAAAAGTCATGCTGGTCCTCTCTGCCTCCGGGAACCCCTTCAAATGCCCCACACCTTTTGGACCTCTCTGCTTTCCTGTGGACTCCATCCTCAAAACCACCGTTTTTCACTCTCGGCATCCACAGGAGCAAAAAACACAAACGTCCAGCCGCTGCTCCCACAGCAAAGGCCCCAGCGGGGAAAAGTCATGCTGGTCCTCACTGCCTCCGGGAACCCCTTCAAATGCCCCACACCTTTTGCACCTCTCTGCTTTCCTGTGGACTCCATCCTCAAAACCACCGTTTTTCACTCTCGGCAGCCTCCGGAGCAAAAAACGCAAACGTCCAGCCGCTGCTCCCACAGCAAAGGCCCCAGCGGGGAAAAGTCATGCTGGTCCTCACTGCCTCCGGGAACCCCTTCAAATGCCCCACACCTTTTGGACCTCTCTGCTTTCCTGTGGATTCCATCGTCAAAACCACCGTTTTTCACTCTCGGCAGCCTCCGGAGCAAAAAACGCAAACGTCCAGCCGCTGCTCCCACAGCAAATGCCCCAGCGGGGAAAAGTCATGCTGGTCCTCACTGCCTCCGGGAACCCCTTCAAATGCCCCACACCTTTTGGACCTCTCTGCTTTCCTGTGGACTCCATCCTCAAAACCACCATTTTTCACTCTCGGCAGCCTCCGGAGCAAAAAACGCAAACGTCCAGCCGCTGCTCCCACAGCAAATGCCCCAGCGGGGAAAAGTCATGCTGGTCCTCACTGCCTCCGGGAACCCCTTCAAATGCCCCACACCTTTTGGACCTCTCTGCTTTCCTGTGGACTCCATCCTCAAAACCACCATTTTTCACTCTCGGCAGCCTCCGGAGCAAAAAACGCAAACGTCCAGCCGCTGCTCCCACAGCAAAGGCCCCAGCGGGGAAAAGTCATGCTGGTCCTCACTGCCTCCGGGAACCCCTTCAAATGCCCCACACCTTTTGGACCTCTCTGCTTTCCTGTGGACTCCATCCTCAAAACCACCGTTTTTCACTCTCGGCAGCCTCCGGAGCAAAAAACGCAAACGTCCAGCCGCTGCTCCCACAGCAAAGGCCCCAGCGGGGAAAAGTCATGCTGGTCCTCACTGCCTCTGGGAACCCCTTCAAATGCCCCACACATTTTGGACCTCTCTGCTTTCCTGTGGACTCCATCCTCAAAACGACCGTTTTTAACCCTCGGTAGTCTCTGTAGCAAAAAACGCAAACGTCCAGCCGCTGCTCCCACAGCAAAGGCCCCAGCGGGGAAAAGTCATGCTGGTCCTCACTGCCTCCGGGAACCCCTTCAAATGCCCCACACCTTTTGGACCTCTCTGCTTTCCTGTGGACTCCATCCTCAAAACCACCGTTTTTCACTCTCGGCAGCCTCCGGAGCAAAAAACGCAAACGTCCAGCCGCTGCTACCACAGCAAAGGCCCCAGCGGGGAAAAGTCATGCTGGTCCTCACTGCCTCCGGGAACCCCTTCAAATGCCCCACACCTTTTGGACCTCTCTGCTTTCCTGTGGACTCCATCCTCAAAACCACCGTTTTTCACTCTCGGCATCCAGCGGAGCAAAAAACGCAAACGTCCAGCCGCTGCTCCCACAGCAAAGGCCCCAGCGGGGAAAAGTCATGCTGGTCCTCACTGCCTCCGGGAACCCCTTCAAATGCCCCACACCTTTTGGACCTCTCTGCTTTCCTGTGGACTCCATCCTCAAAACCACCGTTTTTCAATCTCGGCAGCCTCCGGAGCAAAAAACGCAAACGTCCAGCCGCTGCTCCCACAGCAAAGGCCCCAGCGGGGAAAAGTCATGCTGGTCCTCACTGCCTCCGGGAACCCCTTCAAATGCCCCACACCTTTTGCACCTCTCTGCTTTCCTGTGGACTCCATCCTCAAAACCACCGTTTTTCACTCTCGGCAGCCTCCGGAGCAAAAAACGCAAACGTCCAGCCGCTGCTCCCACAGCAAAGGCCCCAGCGGGGAAAAGTCATGCTGGTCCTCACTGCCTCCGGGAACCCCTTCAAATGCCCCACACCTTTTGGACCTCTCTGCTTTCCTGTGGACTCCATCCTCAAAACCACCGTTTTTCACTCTCGGCATCCACCGGAGCAAAAAACACAAACGTCCAGCCGCTGCTCCCACAGCAAAGGCCCCAGCGGGGAAAAGTCATGCTGGTCCTCACTGCCTCCGGGAACCCCTTCAAATGCCCCACACCTTTTGGACCTCTCTGCTTTCCTGTGGACTCCATCCTCAAAAACACCATTTTTCACTCTCGGCAGCCTCCGGAGCAAAAAACGCAAACGTCCAGCCGCTGCTCCCACAGCAAAGGCCCCAGCGGGGAAAAGTCATGCTGGTCCTCACTGCCTCCGGGAACCCCTTCAAATGCCCCACACCTTTTGGACCTCTCTGCTTTCCTGTGGACTCCATCCTCAAAACCACCGTTTTTCACTCTCGGCAGCCTCCGGAGCAAAAAACGCAAACGTCCAGCCGCTGCTCCCACAGCAAAGGCCCCAGCGGGGAAAAGTCATGCTGGTCCTCACTGCCTCCGGGAACCCCTTCAAATGCCCCACACCTTTTGGACCTCTCTGCTTTCCTGTGGACTCCATCCTCAAAAACACCGTTTTTCACTCTCGGCAGCCTCCGGAGCAAAAAACGCAAACGTCCAGCCGCTGCTCCCACAGCAAAGGCCCCAGCGGGGAAAAGTCATGCTGGTCCTCACTGCCTCCGGGAACCCCTTCAAATGCCCCACACCTTTTGGACCTCTCTGCTTTCCTGTGGACTCCATCCTCAAAACCACCATTTTTCACTCTCGGCAGCCTCCGGAGCAAAAAACGCAAACGTCCAGCCGCTGCTCCCACAGCAAAGGCCCCAGCGGGGAAAAGTCATGCTGGTCCTCACTGCCTCCGGGAACCCCTTCAAATGCCCCACACCTTTTGGACCTCTCTGCTTTCCTGTGGACTCCATCCTCAAAACCACCGTTTTTCACTCTCGGCAGCCTCTGGAGCAAAAAACGCAAACGTCCAGCCGCTGCTCCCACAGCAAAGGCCCCAGCGGGGAAAAGTCATGCTGGTCCTCACTGCCTCTGGGAACCCCTTCAAATGCCCCACACATTTTGGACCTCTCTGCTTTCCTGTGGACTCCATCCTCAAAACGACCGTTTTTAACCCTCGGTAGTCTCTGTAGCAAAAAACGCAAACGTCCAGCCGCTGCTCCCACAGCAAATGCCCCAGCGGGGAAAAGTCATGCTGGTCCTCACTGCCTCCGGGAACCCCTTCAAATGCCCCACACCTTTTGGACCTCTCTGCTTTCCTGTGGACTCCATCCTCAAAACCACCGTTTTTCACTCTCGGCAGCCTCCGGAGCAAAAAACGCAAACGTCCAGCCGCTGCTCCCACAGCAAAGGCCCCAGCGGGGAAAAGTCATGCTGGTCCTCACTGCCTCCGGGAACCCCTTCAAATGCCCCACACCTTTTGGACCTCTCTGCTTTCCTGTGGACTCCATCCTCAAAACCACCGTTTTTCACTCTCGGCAGCCTCCGGAGCAAAAAACGCAAACGTCCAGCCGCTGCTCCCACAGCAAAGGCCCCAGCGGGGAAAAGTCATGCTGGTCCTCACTGCCTCCGGGAACCCCTTCAAATGCCCCACACCTTTTGGACCTCTCTGCTTTCCTGTGGATTCCATCCTCAAAACCACCGTTTTTCACTCTCGGCAGCCTCCGGAGCAAAAAACGCAAACGTCCAGCCGCTGCTCCCACAGCAAAGGCCCCAGCGGGGAAAAGTCATGCTGGTCCTCTCTGCCTCCGGGAACCCCTTCAAATGCCCCACACCTTTTGGACCTCTCTGCTTTCCTGTGGACTCCATCCTCAAAACCACCGTTTTTCACTCTCGGCATCCACAGGAGCAAAAAACACAAACGTCCAGCCGCTGCTCCCACAGCAAAGGCCCCAGCGGGGAAAAGTCATGCTGGTCCTCACTGCCTCCGGGAACCCCTTCAAATGCCCCACACCTTTTGCACCTCTCTGCTTTCCTGTGGACTCCATCCTCAAAACCACCGTTTTTCACTCTCGGCAGCCTCCGGAGCAAAAAACGCAAACGTCCAGCCGCTGCTCCCACAGCAAAGGCCCCAGCGGGGAAAAGTCATGCTGGTCCTCACTGCCTCCGGGAACCCCTTCAAATGCCCCACACCTTTTGGACCTCTCTGCTTTCCTGTGGATTCCATCGTCAAAACCACCGTTTTTCACTCTCGGCAGCCTCCGGAGCAAAAAACGCAAACGTCCAGCCGCTGCTCCCACAGCAAATGCCCCAGCGGGGAAAAGTCATGCTGGTCCTCACTGCCTCCGGGAACCCCTTCAAATGCCCCACACCTTTTGGACCTCTCTGCTTTCCTGTGGACTCCATCCTCAAAACCACCATTTTTCACTCTCGGCAGCCTCCGGAGCAAAAAACGCAAACGTCCAGCCGCTGCTCCCACAGCAAATGCCCCAGCGGGGAAAAGTCATGCTGGTCCTCACTGCCTCCGGGAACCCCTTCAAATGCCCCACACCTTTTGGACCTCTCTGCTTTCCTGTGGACTCCATCCTCAAAAACACCATTTTTCACTCTCGGCAGCCTCCGGAGCAAAAAACGCAAACGTCCAGCCGCTGCTCCCACAGCAAAGGCCCCAGCGGGGAAAAGTCATGCTGGTCCTCACTGCCTCCGGGAACCCCTTCAAATGCCCCACACCTTTTGGACCTCTCTGCTTTCCTGTGGACTCCATCCTCAAAACCACCGTTTTTCACTCTCGGCAGCCTCCGGAGCAAAAAACGCAAACGTCCAGCCGCTGCTCCCACAGCAAAGGCCCCAGCGGGGAAAAGTCATGCTGGTCCTCACTGCCTCTGGGAACCCCTTCAAATGCCCCACACATTTTGGACCTCTCTGCTTTCCTGTGGACTCCATCCTCAAAACGACCGTTTTTAACCCTCGGTAGTCTCTGTAGCAAAAAACGCAAACGTCCAGCCGCTGCTCCCACAGCAAAGGCCCCAGCGGGGAAAAGTCATGCTGGTCCTCACTGCCTCCGGGAACCCCTTCAAATGCCCCACACCTTTTGCACCTCTCTGCTTTCCTGTGGACTCCATCCTCAAAACCACCGTTTTTCACTCTCGGCAGCCTCCGGAGCAAAAAACGCAAACGTCCAGCCGCTGCTACCACAGCAAAGGCCCCAGCGGGGAAAAGTCATGCTGGTCCTCACTGCCTCCGGGAACCCCTTCAAATGCCCCACACCTTTTGGACCTCTCTGCTTTCCTGTGGACTCCATCCTCAAAACCACCGTTTTTCACTCTCGGCATCCACCGGAGCAAAAAACGCAAACGCCCAGCCGCTGCTCCCACAGCAAAGGCCCCAGCGGGGAAAAGTCATGCTGGTCCTCACTGCCTCCGGGAACCCCTTCAAATGCCCCACACCTTTTGGACCTCTCTGCTTTCCTGTGGATTCCATCCTCAAAACCACCGTTTTTCAATCTCGGCAGCCTCCGGAGCAAAAAACGCAAACGTCCAGCCGCTGCTCCCACAGCAAAGGCCCCAGCGGGGAAAAGTCATGCTGGTCCTCACTGCCTCCGGGAACCCCTTCAAATGCCCCACACCTTTTGGACCTCTCTGCTTTCCTGTGGACTCCATCCTCAAAACCACCGTTTTTCACTCTCGGCATCCAGCGGAGCAAAAAACGCAAACGCCCAGCCGCTGCTCCCACAGCAAAGGCCCCAGCGGGGAAAAGTCATGCTGGTCCTCACTGCCTCCGGGAACCCCTTCAAATGCCCCACACCTTTTGGACCTCTCTGCTTTCCTGTGGATTCCATCCTCAAAACCACCGTTTTTCAATCTCGGCAGCCTCCGGAGCAAAAAACGCAAACGTCCAGCCGCTGCTCCCACAGCAAAGGCCCCAGCGGGGAAAAGTCATGCTGGTCCTCACTGCCTCCGGGAACCCCTTCAAATGCCCCACAGCTTTTGGACCTCTCTGCTTTCCTGTGGACTCCATCCTCAAAACCACCGTTTTTCACTCTCGGCAGCCTCCGGAGCAAAAAACGCAAACGTCCAGCCGCTGCTCCCACAGCAAAGGCCCCAGCGGGGAAAAGTCATGCTGGTCCTCACTGCCTCCGGGAACCCCTTCAAATGCCCCACACCTTTTGGACCTCTCTGCTTTCCTGTGGACTCCATCCTCAAAACCACCATTTTTCACTCTCGGCAGCCTCCGGAGCAAAAAACGCAAACGTCCAGCCGCTGCTCCCACAGCAAAGGCCCCAGCGGGGAAAAGACATGCTGGTCCTCACTGCCTCCGGGAACCCCTTCAAATGCCCCACACCTTTTGGACCTCTCTGCTTTCCTGTGGACTCCATCCTCAAAACGACCGTTTTTAACCCTCGGTAGTCTCTGTAGCAAAAAACGCAAACGTCCAGCCGCTGCTCCCACAGCAAAGGCCCCAGCGGGGAAAAGTCATGCTGGTCCTCACTGCCTCCGGGAACCCCTTCAAATGCCCCACACCTTTTGCACCTCTCTGCTTTCCTGTGGACTCCATCCTCAAAACCACCGTTTTTCACTCTCGGCAGCCTCCGGAGCAAAAAACGCAAACGTCCAGCCGCTGCTACCACAGCAAAGGCCCCAGCGGGGAAAAGTCATGCTGGTCCTCACTGCCTCCGGGAACCCCTTCAAATGCCCCACACCTTTTGGACCTCTCTGCTTTCCTGTGGACTCCATCCTCAAAACCACCGTTTTTCACTCTCGGCATCCACCGGAGCAAAAAACGCAAACGCCCAGCCGCTGCTCCCACAGCAAAGGCCCCAGCGGGGAAAAGTCATGCTGGTCCTCACTGCCTCCGGGAACCCCTTCAAATGCCCCACACCTTTTGGACCTCTCTGCTTTCCTGTGGATTCCATCCTCAAAACCACCGTTTTTCAATCTCGGCAGCCTCCGGAGCAAAAAACGCAAACGTCCAGCCGCTGCTCCCACAGCAAAGGCCCCAGCGGGGAAAAGTCATGCTGGTCCTCACTGCCTCCGGGAACCCCTTCAAATGCCCCACACCTTTTGGACCTCTCTGCTTTCCTGTGGACTCCATCCTCAAAACCACCGTTTTTCACTCTCGGCATCCAGCGGAGCAAAAAACGCAAACGCCCAGCCGCTGCTCCCACAGCAAAGGCCCCAGCGGGGAAAAGTCATGCTGGTCCTCACTGCCTCCGGGAACCCCTTCAAATGCCCCACACCTTTTGGACCTCTCTGCTTTCCTGTGGATTCCATCCTCAAAACCACCGTTTTTCAATCTCGGCAGCCTCCGGAGCAAAAAACGCAAACGTCCAGCCGCTGCTCCCACAGCAAAGGCCCCAGCGGGGAAAAGTCATGCTGGTCCTCACTGCCTCCGGGAACCCCTTCAAATGCCCCACAGCTTTTGGACCTCTCTGCTTTCCTGTGGACTCCATCCTCAAAACCACCGTTTTTCACTCTCGGCAGCCTCCGGAGCAAAAAACGCAAACGTCCAGCCGCTGCTCCCACAGCAAAGGCCCCAGCGGGGAAAAGTCATGCTGGTCCTCACTGCCTCCGGGAACCCCTTCAAATGCCCCACACCTTTTGGACCTCTCTGCTTTCCTGTGGACTCCATCCTCAAAACCACCATTTTTCACTCTCGGCAGCCTCCGGAGCAAAAAACGCAAACGTCCAGCCGCTGCTCCCACAGCAAAGGCCCCAGCGGGGAAAAGACATGCTGGTCCTCACTGCCTCCGGGAACCCCTTCAAATGCCCCACACCTTTTGGACCTCTCTGCTTTCCTGTGGACTCCATCCTCAAAACCACCGTTTTTCACTCTCGGCAGCCTCCTGAGCAAAAAACGCAAACGTCCAGCCGCTGCTCCCACAGCAAAGGCCCCAGCGGGGAAAAGTCATGCTGGTCCTCACTGCCTCCAGGAACCCCTTCAAATGCCCCACACCTTTTGGACCTCTCTGCTTTCCTGTGGATTCCATCCTCAAAACCACCGTTTTTCAATCTCGGCAGCCTCCGGAGCAAAAACGCAAACGTCCAGCCGCTGCTCCCACAGCAAAGGCCCCAGCGGGGAAAAGTCATGCTGGTCCTCACTGCCTCCGGGAACCCCTTCAAATGCCCCACACCTTTTGGACCTCTCTGCTTTCCTGTGGACTCCATCCTCAAAACCACCGTTTTTCACTCTCGGCAGCCTCCGGAGCAAAAAACGCAAACGTCCAGCCGCTGCTCCCACAGCAAAGGCCCCAGCGGGGAAAAGTCATGCTGGTCCTCACTGCCTCCGGGAACCCCTTCAAATGCCCCACACCTTTTGGACCTCTCTGCTTTCCTGTGGACTCCATCCTCAAAACCACCATTTTTCACTCTCGGCAGCCTCCGGAGCAAAAAACGCAAACGTCCAGCCGCTGCTCCCACAGCAAAGGCCCCAGCGGGGAAAAGACATGCTGGTCCTCACTGCCTCCGGGAACCCCTTCAAATGCCCCACACCTTTTGGACCTCTCTGCTTTCCTGTGGACTCCATCCTCAAAACCACCGTTTTTCACTCTCGGCAGCCTCCTGAGCAAAAAACGCAAACGTCCAGCCGCTGCTCCCACAGCAAAGGCCCCAGCGGGGAAAAGTCATGCTGGTCCTCACTGCCTCCAGGAACCCCTTCAAATGCCCCACACCTTTTGGACCTCTCTGCTTTCCTGTGGACTCCATCCTCAAAACCACCGTTTTTCACTCTCGGCATCCAGCGGAGCAAAAAACGCAAACGTCCAGCCGCTGCTTCCACAGCAAAGGCCCCAGCGGGGAAAAGTCATGCTGGTCCTCACTGCCTCCGGGAACCCCTTCAAATGCCCCACACCTTTTGGACCTCTCTGCTTTCCTGTGGACTCCATCCTCAAAAACACCATTTTTCACTCTCGGCAGCCTCCGGAGCAAAAAACGCAAACGTTCAGCACTGCTTCCACAGCAAAGGCCCCAGCGGGGAAAAGTCATGCTGGTCCTCACTGCCTCCGGGAACCCCTTCAAATGCCCCACACCTTTTGGACCTCTCTGCTTTCCTGTGGATTCCATCCTCAAAACCACCGTTTTTCACTCTCGGCAGCCTCCGGAGCAAAAAACGCAAACGTCCAGCCGCTGCTCCCACAGCAAATGCCCCAGCGGGGAAAAGTCATGCTGGTCCTCACTGCCTCCGGGAACCCCTTCAAATGCCCCACACCTTTTGGACCTCTCTGCTTTCCTGTGGACTCCATCCTTAAAACCACCATTTTTCACTCTCGGCAGCCTCCGGAGCAAAAAACGCAAACGTCCAGCCGCTGCTCCCACAGCAAAGGCCCCAGCGGGGAAAAGTCATGCTGGTCCTCACTGCCTCCGGGAACCCCTTCAAATGCCCCACACCTTTTGGACCTCTCTGCTTTCCTGTGGACTCCATCCTCAAAACCACCATTTTTCACTCTCGGCAGCCTCCGGAGCAAAAAACGCAAACGTCCAGCCGCTGCTCCCACAGCAAAGGCCACAGCGCGGAAAAGTCATGCTGGTCCTCACTGCCTCCGGGAACCCCTTCAAATGCCCCACACCTTTTGGACCTCTCTGCTTTCCTGTGGACTCCATCCTCAAAACCACCGTTTTTCACTCTCGGCAGCCTCCGGAGCAAAAAACGCAAACGTCCAGCCGCTGCTCCCACAGCAAAGGCCCCAGCGGGGAAAAGTCATGCTGGTCCTCACTGCCTCCGGGAACCCCTTCAAATGCCCCACACCTTTTGGACCTCTCTGCTTTCCTGTGGACTCCATCCTCAAAACCACCGTTTTTCACTCTCGGCAGCCTCCGGAGCAAAAAACACAAACGTCCAGCCGCTGCTCCCACAGCAAAGGCCCCAGCGGGGAAAAGTCATGCTGGTCCTCACTGCCTCCGGGAACCCCTTCAAATGCCCCACACCTTTTGCACCTCTCTGCTTTCCTGTGGACTCCATCCTCAAAACCACCGTTTTTCACTCTCGGCAGCCTCCGGAGCAAAAAACGCAAACGTCCAGCCGCTGCTCCCACAGCAAAGGCCCCAGCGGGGAAAAGTCATGCTGGTCCTCACTGCCTCCGGGAACCCCTTCAAATGCCCCACACCTTTTGACCTCTCTGCTTTCCTGTGGACTCCATCCTCAAAACCACCGTTTTTCACTCTCGGCATCCACCGGAGCAAAAAACGCAAACGTCCAGCCGCTGCTCCCACAGCAAAGGCCCCAGCGGGGAAAAGTCATGCTGGTCCTCACTGCCTCCGGGAACCCCTTCAAATGCCCCACACCTTTTGGACCTCTCTGCTTTCCTGTGGACTCCATCCTCAAAACCACCGTTTTTCACTCTCGGCAGCCTCCGGAGCAAAAAACGCAAACGTCCAGCCGCTGCTCCCACAGCAAAGGCCCCAGCGGGGAAAAGTCATGCTGGTCCTCACTGCCTCCGGGAACCCCTTCAAATGCCCCACACCTTTTGGACCTCTCTGCTTTCCTGTGGATTCCATCCTCAAAACCACCGTTTTTCACTCTCGGCAGCCTCCGGAGCAAAAAACGCAAACGTCCAGCCGCTGCTCCCACAGCAAAGGCCCCAGCGGGGAAAAGTCATGCTGGTCCTCACTGCCTCCGGGAACCCCTTCAAATGCCCCACACCTTTTGGACCTCTCTGCTTTCCTGTGGACTCCATCCTCAAAACCACCGTTTTTCACTCTCGGCAGCCTCCGGAGCAAAAAACGCAAACGTCCAGCCGCTGCTCCCACAGCAAAGGCCCCAGCGGGGAAAAGTCATGCTGGTCCTCACTGCCTCTGGGAACCCCTTCAAATGCCCCACACCTTTTGCACCTCTCTGCTTTCCTGTGGACTCCATCCTCAAAACCACCATTTTTCACTCTCGGCAGCCTCCGGAGCAAAAAACGCAAACGTCCAGCCGCTGCTCCCACAGCAAAGGCCCCAGCGGGGAAAAGTCATGCTGGTCCTCACTGCCTCTGGGAACCCCTTCAAATGCCCCACACCTTTTGGACCTCTCTGCTTTCCTGTGGACTCCATCCTCAAAACCACCGTTTTTCACTCTCGGCATCCAGCGGAGCAAAAAACGCAAACGTCCAGCCGCTGCTCCCACAGCAAAGGCCCCAGCGGGGAAAAGTCATGCTGGTCCTCACTGCCTCTGGGAACCCCTTCAAATGCCCCACACCTTTTGGACCTCTCTGCTTTCCTGTGGACTCCATCCTCAAAACGACCGTTTTTAACCCTTGGTAGTCTCTGTAGCAAAAAACGCAAACGTCCAGCCGCTGCTCCCACAGCAAATGCCCCAGCGGGGAAAAGTCATGCTGGTCCTCACTGCCTCCGGGAACCCCTTCAAATGCCCCACACCTTTTGGACCTCTCTGCTTTCCTGTGGACTCCATCCTCAAAAACACCATTTTTCACTCTCGGCAGCCTCCGGAGCAAAAAACGCAAACGTCCAGCCGCTGCTCCCACAGCAAAGGCCCCAGCGGGGAAAAGTCATGCTGGTCCTCACTGCCTCCGGGAACCCCTTCAAATGCCCCACACCTTTTGGACCTCTCTGCTTTCCTGTGGACTCCATCCTCAAAACCACCGTTTTTCACTCTCGGCAGCCTCCGGAGCAAAAAACGCAAACGTCCAGCCGCTGCTCCCACAGCAAAGGCCCCAGCGGGGAAAAGTCATGCTGGTCCTCACTGCCTCCAGGAACCCCTTCAAATGCCCCACACCTTTTGGACCTCTCTGCTTTCCTGTGGATTCCATCCTCAAAACCACCGTTTTTCAATCTCGGCAGCCTCCGGAGCAAAAAACGCAAACGTCCAGCCCCTGCTCCCACAGCAAAGGCCCCAGCGGGGAAAAGTCATGCTGGTCCTCACTGCCTCCGGGAACCCCTTCAAATGCCCCACACCTTTTGGACCTCTCTGCTTTCCTGTGGACTCCATCCTTAAAACCACCATTTTTCACTCTCGGCAGCCTCCGGAGCAAAAAACGCAAACGTCCAGCCGCTGCTCCCACAGCAAAGGCCCCAGCGGGGAAAAGTCATGCTGGTCCTCACTGCCTCCGGGAACCCCTTCAAATGCCCCACACCTTTTGGACCTCTCTGCTTTCCTGTGGACTCCATCCTCAAAACCACCATTTTTCACTCTCGGCAGCCTCCGGAGCAAAAAACGCAAACGTCCAGCCGCTGCTCCCACAGCAAAGGCCACAGCGCGGAAAAGTCATGCTGGTCCTCACTGCCTCCGGGAACCCCTTCAAATGCCCCACACCTTTTGCACCTCTCTGCTTTCCTGTGGACTCCATCCTCAAAACCACCGTTTTTCACTCTCGGCAGCCTCCGGAGCAAAAAACGCAAACGTCCAGCCGCTGCTCCCACAGCAAAGGCCCCAGCGGGGAAAAGTCATGCTGGTCCTCACTGCCTCCGGGAACCCCTTCAAATGCCCCACACCTTTTGGACCTCTCTGCTTTCCTGTGGACTCCATCCTCAAAACCACCGTTTTTCACTCTCGGCAGCCTCCGGAGCAAAAAACGCAAACGTCCAGCCGCTGCTCCCACAGCAAAGGCCCCAGCGGGGAAAAGTCATGCTGGTCCTCACTGCCTCCGGGAACCCCTTCAAATGCCCCACACCTTTTGGACCTCTCTGCTTTCCTGTGGACTCCATCCTCAAAACCACCGTTTTTCACTCTCGGCAGCCTCCGGAGCAAAAAACACAAACGTCCAGCCGCTGCTCCCACAGCAAAGGCCCCAGCGGGGAAAAGTCATGCTGGTCCTCACTGCCTCCGGGAACCCCTTCAAATGCCCCACACCTTTTGCACCTCTCTGCTTTCCTGTGGACTCCATCCTCAAAACCACCGTTTTTCACTCTCGGCAGCCTCCGGAGCAAAAAACGCAAACGTCCAGCCGCTGCTCCCACAGCAAAGGCCCCAGCGGGGAAAAGTCATGCTGGTCCTCACTGCCTCCGGGAACCCCTTCAAATGCCCCACACCTTTTGGACCTCTCTGCTTTCCTGTGGACTCCATCCTCAAAACCACCGTTTTTCACTCTCGGCATCCACCGGAGCAAAAAACGCAAACGTCCAGCCGCTGCTCCCACAGCAAAGGCCCCAGCGGGGAAAAGTCATGCTGGTCCTCACTGCCTCCGGGAACCCCTTCAAATGCCCCACACCTTTTGGACCTCTCTGCTTTCCTGTGGACTCCATCCTCAAAACCACCGTTTTTCACTCTCGGCAGCCTCCGGAGCAAAAAACGCAAACGTCCAGCCGCTGCTCCCACAGCAAAGGCCCCAGCGGGGAAAAGTCATGCTGGTCCTCACTGCCTCCGGGAACCCCTTCAAATGCCCCACACCTTTTGGACCTCTCTGCTTTCCTGTGGATTCCATCCTCAAAACCACCGTTTTTCACTCTCGGCAGCCTCCGGAGCAAAAAACGCAAACGTCCAGCCGCTGCTCCCACAGCAAAGGCCCCAGCGGGGAAAAGTCATGCTGGTCCTCACTGCCTCCGGGAACCCCTTCAAATGCCCCACACCTTTTGGACCTCTCTGCTTTCCTGTGGACTCCATCCTCAAAACCACCGTTTTTCACTCTCGGCAGCCTCCGGAGCAAAAAACGCAAACGTCCAGCCGCTGCTCCCACAGCAAAGGCCCCAGCGGGGAAAAGTCATGCTGGTCCTCACTGCCTCTGGGAACCCCTTCAAATGCCCCACACCTTTTGCACCTCTCTGCTTTCCTGTGGACTCCATCCTCAAAACCACCATTTTTCACTCTCGGCAGCCTCCGGAGCAAAAAACGCAAACGTCCAGCCGCTGCTCCCACAGCAAAGGCCCCAGCGGGGAAAAGTCATGCTGGTCCTCACTGCCTCTGGGAACCCCTTCAAATGCCCCACACCTTTTGGACCTCTCTGCTTTCCTGTGGACTCCATCCTCAAAACCACCGTTTTTCACTCTCGGCATCCAGCGGAGCAAAAAACGCAAACGTCCAGCCGCTGCTCCCACAGCAAAGGCCCCAGCGGGGAAAAGTCATGCTGGTCCTCACTGCCTCTGGGAACCCCTTCAAATGCCCCACACCTTTTGGACCTCTCTGCTTTCCTGTGGACTCCATCCTCAAAACGACCGTTTTTAACCCTTGGTAGTCTCTGTAGCAAAAAACGCAAACGTCCAGCCGCTGCTCCCACAGCAAATGCCCCAGCGGGGAAAAGTCATGCTGGTCCTCACTGCCTCCGGGAACCCCTTCAAATGCCCCACACCTTTTGGACCTCTCTGCTTTCCTGTGGACTCCATCCTCAAAAACACCATTTTTCACTCTCGGCAGCCTCCGGAGCAAAAAACGCAAACGTCCAGCCGCTGCTCCCACAGCAAAGGCCCCAGCGGGGAAAAGTCATGCTGGTCCTCACTGCCTCCGGGAACCCCTTCAAATGCCCCACACCTTTTGGACCTCTCTGCTTTCCTGTGGACTCCATCCTCAAAACCACCGTTTTTCACTCTCGGCAGCCTCCGGAGCAAAAAACGCAAACGTCCAGCCGCTGCTCCCACAGCAAAGGCCCCAGCGGGGAAAAGTCATGCTGGTCCTCACTGCCTCCAGGAACCCCTTCAAATGCCCCACACCTTTTGGACCTCTCTGCTTTCCTGTGGATTCCATCCTCAAAACCACCGTTTTTCAATCTCGGCAGCCTCCGGAGCAAAAAACGCAAACGTCCAGCCGCTGCTCCCACAGCAAAGGCCCCAGCGGGGAAAAGTCATGCTGGTCCTCACTGCCTCCGGGAACCCCTTCAAATGCCCCACACCTTTTGGACCTCTCTGCTTTCCTGTGGACTCCATCCTCAAAACCACCGTTTTTCACTCTCGGCAGCCTCCGGAGCAAAAAACACAAACGTCCAGCCGCTGCTCCCACAGCAAAGGCCCCAGCGGGGAAAAGTCATGCTGGTCCTCACTGCCTCCGGGAACCCCTTCAAATGCCCCACACCTTTTGCACCTCTCTGCTTTCCTGTGGACTCCATCCTCAAAACCACCGTTTTTCACTCTCGGCAGCCTCCGGAGCAAAAAACGCAAACGTCCAGCCGCTGCTCCCACAGCAAAGGCCCCAGCGGGGAAAAGTCATGCTGGTCCTCACTGCCTCCGGGAACCCCTTCAAATGCCCCACACCTTTTGGACCTCTCTGCTTTCCTGTGGACTCCATCCTCAAAACCACCGTTTTTCACTCTCGGCATCCACCGGAGCAAAAAACGCAAACGTCCAGCCGCTGCTCCCACAGCAAAGGCCCCAGCGGGGAAAAGTCATGCTGGTCCTCACTGCCTCCGGGAACCCCTTCAAATGCCCCACACCTTTTGGACCTCTCTGCTTTCCTGTGGACTCCATCCTCAAAACCACCGTTTTTCACTCTCGGCAGCCTCCGGAGCAAAAAACGCAAACGTCCAGCCGCTGCTCCCACAGCAAAGGCCCCAGCGGGGAAAAGTCATGCTGGTCCTCACTGCCTCCGGGAACCCCTTCAAATGCCCCACACCTTTTGGACCTCTCTGCTTTCCTGTGGATTCCATCCTCAAAACCACCGTTTTTCACTCTCGGCAGCCTCCGGAGCAAAAAACGCAAACGTCCAGCCGCTGCTCCCACAGCAAAGGCCCCAGCGGGGAAAAGTCATGCTGGTCCTCACTGCCTCCGGGAACCCCTTCAAATGCCCCACACCTTTTGGACCTCTCTGCTTTCCTGTGGACTCCATCCTCAAAACCACCGTTTTTCACTCTCGGCAGCCTCCGGAGCAAAAAACGCAAACGTCCAGCCGCTGCTCCCACAGCAAAGGCCCCAGCGGGGAAAAGTCATGCTGGTCCTCACTGCCTCTGGGAACCCCTTCAAATGCCCCACACCTTTTGCACCTCTCTGCTTTCCTGTGGACTCCATCCTCAAAACCACCATTTTTCACTCTCGGCAGCCTCCGGAGCAAAAAACGCAAACGTCCAGCCGCTGCTCCCACAGCAAAGGCCCCAGCGGGGAAAAGTCATGCTGGTCCTCACTGCCTCTGGGAACCCCTTCAAATGCCCCACACCTTTTGGACCTCTCTGCTTTCCTGTGGACTCCATCCTCAAAACCACCGTTTTTCACTCTCGGCATCCAGCGGAGCAAAAAACGCAAACGTCCAGCCGCTGCTCCCACAGCAAAGGCCCCAGCGGGGAAAAGTCATGCTGGTCCTCACTGCCTCTGGGAACCCCTTCAAATGCCCCACACCTTTTGGACCTCTCTGCTTTCCTGTGGACTCCATCCTCAAAACGACCGTTTTTAACCCTTGGTAGTCTCTGTAGCAAAAAACGCAAACGTCCAGCCGCTGCTCCCACAGCAAATGCCCCAGCGGGGAAAAGTCATGCTGGTCCTCACTGCCTCCGGGAACCCCTTCAAATGCCCCACACCTTTTGGACCTCTCTGCTTTCCTGTGGACTCCATCCTCAAAAACACCATTTTTCACTCTCGGCAGCCTCCGGAGCAAAAAACGCAAACGTCCAGCCGCTGCTCCCACAGCAAAGGCCCCAGCGGGGAAAAGTCATGCTGGTCCTCACTGCCTCCGGGAACCCCTTCAAATGCCCCACACCTTTTGGACCTCTCTGCTTTCCTGTGGACTCCATCCTCAAAACCACCGTTTTTCACTCTCGGCAGCCTCCGGAGCAAAAAACGCAAACGTCCAGCCGCTGCTCCCACAGCAAAGGCCCCAGCGGGGAAAAGTCATGCTGGTCCTCACTGCCTCCAGGAACCCCTTCAAATGCCCCACACCTTTTGGACCTCTCTGCTTTCCTGTGGATTCCATCCTCAAAACCACCGTTTTTCAATCTCGGCAGCCTCCGGAGCAAAAAACGCAAACGTCCAGCCCCTGCTCCCACAGCAAAGGCCCCAGCGGGGAAAAGTCATGCTGGTCCTCACTGCCTCCGGGAACCCCTTCAAATGCCCCACACCTTTTGGACCTCTCTGCTTTCCTGTGGACTCCATCCTCAAAACCACCGTTTTTCACTCTCGGCATCCACCGGAGCAAAAAACACAAACGTCCAGCCGCTGCTCCCACAGCAAAGGCCCCAGCGGGGAAAAGTCATGCTGGTCCTCACTGCCTCCGGGAACCCCTTCAAATGCCCCACACCTTTTGGACCTCTCTGCTTTCCTGTGGACTCCATCCTCAAAAACACCATTTTTCACTCTCGGCAGCCTCCGGAGCAAAAAACGCAAACGTCCAGCCGCTGCTCCCACAGCAAAGGCCCCAGCGGGGAAAAGTCATGCTGGTCCTCACTGCCTCCGGGAACCCCTTCAAATGCTCCACACCTTTTGGACCTCTCTGCTTTCCTGTGGACTCCATCCTCAAAAACACCGTTTTTCACTCTCGGCAGCCTCCTGAGCAAAAAACGCAAACGTCCAGCCGCTGCTCCCACAGCAAAGGCCCCAGCGGGGAAAAGTCATGCTGGTCCTCACTGCCTCCGGGAACCCCTTCAAATGCCCCACACCTTTTGGACCTCTCTGCTTTCCTGTGGACTCCATCCTCAAAACCACCATTTTTCACTCTCGGCAGCCTCCGGAGCAAAAAACGCAAACGTCCAGCCGCTGCTCCCACAGCAAATGCCCCAGCGGGGAAAAGTCATGCTGGTCCTCACTGCCTCCGGGAACCCCTTCAAATGCCCCACACCTTTTGGACCTCTCTGTTTTCCTGTGGACTCCATCCTCAAAACCACCATTTTTCACTCTCGGCAGCCTCCGGAGCAAAAAACGCAAACGTCCAGCCGCTGCTCCCACAGCAAAGGCCCCAGCGGGGAAAAGTCATGCTGGTCCTCGCTGCCTCCGGGAACCCCTTCAAATGCCCCACACCTTTTGGACCTCTCTGTTTTCCTGTGGACTCCATCCTCAAAACCACCGTTTTTCACTCTCGGCAGCCTCTGGAGCAAAAAACGCAAACGTCCAGCCGCTGCTCCCACAGCAAAGGCCCCAGCGGGGAAAAGTCATGCTGGTCCTCACTGCCTCCGGGAACCCCTTCAAATGCCCCACACCTTTTGGACCTCTCTGCTTTCCTGTGGACTCCATCCTCAAAACGACCGTTTTTAACCCTCGGTAGTCTCTGTAGCAAAAAACGCAAACGTCCAGCCGCTGCTCCCACAGCAAATGCCCCAGCGGGGAAAAGTCATGCTGGTCCTCACTGCCTCCGGGAACCCCTTCAAATGCCCCACACCTTTTGGACCTCTCTGCTTTCCTGTGGACTCCATCCTCAAAACCACCGTTTTTCACTCTCGGCAGCCTCCGGAGCAAAAAACGCAAACGTCCAGCCGCTGCTCCCACAGCAAAGGCCCCAGCGGGGAAAAGTCATGCTGGTCCTCACTGCCTCCGGGAATCCCTTCAAATGCCCCACACCTTTTGGACCTCTCTGCTTTCCTGTGGACTCCATCCTCAAAACCACCGTTTTTCACTCTCGGCAGCCTCCGGAGCAAAAAACGCAAACGTCCAGCCGCTGCTCCCACAGCAAAGGCCCCAGCGGGGAAAAGTCATGCTGGTCCTCACTGCCTCCGGGAACCCCTTCAAATGCCCCACACCTTTTGGACCTCTCTGCTTTCCTGTGGACTCCATCCTCAAAACCACCGTTTTTCACTCTCGGCAGCCTCCGGAGCAAAAAACGCAAACGTCCAGCCGCTGCTCCCACAGCAAAGGCCCCAGCGGGGAAAAGTCATGCTGGTCCTCACTGCCTCCGGGAACCCCTTCAAATGCCCCACACCTTTTGGACCTCTCTGCTTTCCTGTGGATTCCATCCTCAAAACCACCGTTTTTCAATCTCGGCAGCCTCCGGAGCAAAAAACGCAAACGTCCAGCCGCTGCTCCCACAGCAAAGGCCCCAGCGGGGAAAAGTCATGCTGGTCCTCTCTGCCTCCGGGAACCCCTTCAAATGCCCCACACCTTTTGGACCTCTCTGCTTTCCTGTGGACTCCATCCTCAAAACCACCGTTTTTCACTCTCGGCATCCACCGGAGCAAAAAACACAAACGTCCAGCCGCTGCTCCCACAGCAAAGGCCCCAGCGGGGAAAAGTCATGCTGGTCCTCACTGCCTCCGGGAACCCCTTCAAATGCCCCACACCTTTTGCACCTCTCTGCTTTCCTGTGGACTCCATCCTCAAAACCACCGTTTTTCACTCTCGGCAGCCTCCGGAGTTAAAAACGCAAACGTCCAGCCGCTGCTCCCACAGCAAAGGCCCCAGCGGGGAAAAGTCATGCTGGTCCTCACTGCCTCCGGGAACCCCTTCAAATGCCCCACACCTTTTGGACCTCTCTGCTTTCCTGTGGACTCCATCCTCAAAACCACCATTTTTCACTCTCGGCAGCCTCCTGAGCAAAAAACGCAAACGTCCAGCCGCTGCTCCCACAGCAAAGGCCCCAGCGGGGAAAAGTCATGCTGGTCCTCACTGCCTCCGGGAACCCCTTCAAATGCCCCACACCTTTTGGACCTCTCTGCTTTCCTGTGGACTCCATCCTCAAAACCACCGTTTTTCACTCTCGGCATCCACCGGAGCAAAAAACACAAACGTCCAGCCCCTGCTCCCACAGCAAAGGCCCCAGCGGGGAAAAGTCATGCTGGTCCTCACTGCCTCCGGGAACCCCTTCAAATGCCCCACACCTTTTGGACCTCTCTGCTTTCCTGTGGACTCCATCCTCAAAACCACCGTTTTTCACTCTCGGCAGCCTCCGGAGCAAAAAACGCAAACGTCCAGCCGCTGCTCCCACAGCAAAGGCCCCAGCGGGGAAAAGTCATGCTGGTCCTCACTGCCTCCGGGAACCCCTTCAAATGCCCCACACCTTTTGGACCTCTCTGCTTTCCTGTGGACTCCATCCTCAAAACCACCATTTTTCACTCTCGGCAGCCTCCGGAGCAAAAAACGCAAACGTCCAGCCGCTGCTCCCACAGCAAAGGCCCCAGCGGGGAAAAGTCATGCTGGTCCTCACTGCCTCCGGGAACCCCTTCAAATGCTCCACACCTTTTGGACCTCTCTGCTTTCCTGTGGACTCCATCCTCAAAACCACCGTTTTTCACTCTCGGCAGCCTCTGGAGCAAAAAACGCAAACGTCCAGCCGCTGCTCCCACAGCAAAGGCCCCAGCGGGGAAAAGTCATGCTGGTCCTCACTGCCTCCGGGAACCCCTTCAAATGCCCCACACCTTTTGGACCTCTCTGCTTTCCTGTGGACTCCATCCTCAAAACCACCATTTTTCACTCTCGGCAGCCTCCGGAGCAAAAAACGCAAACGTCCAGCCGCTGCTCCCACAGCAAAGGCCCCAGCGGGGAAAAGTCATGCTGGTCCTCACTGCCTCCAGGAACCCCTTCAAATGCCCCACACCTTTTGGACCTCTCTGCTTTCCTGTGGACTCCATCCTCAAAACCACCATTTTTCACTCTCGGCATCCAGCGGAGCAAAAAACGCAAACGTCCAGCCGCTGCTTCCACAGCAAAGGCCCCAGCGGGGAAAAGTCATGCTGGTCCTCACTGCCTCCGGGAACCCCTTCAAATGCCCCACACCTTTTGGACCTCTCTGCTTTCCTGTGGACTCCATCCTCAAAACCACCATTTTTCACTCTCGGCAGCCTCCGGAGCAAAAAACGCAAACGTTCAGCACTGCTCCCACAGCAAAGGCCCCAGCGGGGAAAAGTCATGCTGGTCCTCACTGCCTCCGGGAACCCCTTCAAATGCCCCACACCTTTTGGACCTCTCTGCTTTCCTGTGGATTCCATCCTCAAAACCACCGTTTTTCACTCTCGGCAGCCTCCGGAGCAAAAAACGCAAACGTCCAGCCGCTGCTCCCACAGCAAAGGCCCCAGCGGGGAAAAGTCATGCTGGTCCTCACTGCCTCCGGGAACCCCTTCAAATGCCCCACACCTTTTGGACCTCTCTGCTTTCCTGTGGACTCCATCCTCAAAACCACCATTTTTCACTCTCGGCAGCCTCCTGAGCAAAAAACGCAAACGTCCAGCCGCTGCTCCCACAGCAAAGGCCCCAGCGGGGAAAAGTCATGCAGGTCCTCACTGACTCCGGGAACCCCTTCAAATGCCCCACACCTTTTGGACCTCTCTGCTTTCCTGTGGACTCCATCCTCAAAACCACCATTTTTCACTCTCGGCAGCCTCCGGAGCAAAAAACGCAAACGTCCAGCCGCTGCTCCCACAGCAAAGGCCCCAGCGGGGAAAAGTCATGCTGGTCCTCACTGCCTCCGGGAACCCCTTCAAATGCCCCACACCTTTTGGACCTCTCTGCTTTCCTGTGGACTCCATCCTCAAAACCACCGTTTTTCACTCTCGGCAGCCTCCGGAGCAAAAAACGCAAACGTCCAGCCGCTGCTCCCACAGCAAAGGCCCCAGCGGGGAAAAGTCATGCTGGTCCTCACTGCCTCCGGGAACCCCTTCAAATGCCCCACACCTTTTGGACCTCTCTGCTTTCCTGTGGACTCCATCCTCAAAACCACCGTTTTTCACTCTCGGCAGCCTCCGGAGCAAAAAACGCAAACGTCCAGCACTGCTCCCACAGCAAAGGCCCCAGCGGGGAAAAGTCATGCTGGTCCTCACTGCCTCCGGGAACCCCTTCAAATGCCCCACACCTTTTGGACCTCTCTGCTTTCCTGTGGACTCCATCCTCAAAACCACCGTTTTTCACTCTCGGCAGCCTCCGGAGCAAAAACCGCAAACGTCCAGCCGCTGCTCCCACAGCAAAGGCCCCAGCGGGGAAAAGTCATGCTGGTCCTCACTGCCTCCGGGAACCCCTTCAAATGCCCCACACCTTTTGGACCTCTCTGCTTTCCTGTGGACTCCATCCTCAAAACCACCATTTTTCACTCTCGGCGGCCTCCGGAGCAAAAAACGCAAACGTCCAGCACTGCTCCCACAGCAAAGGCCCCAGCGGGGAAAAGTCATGCTGGTCCTCACTGCCTCCGGGAACCCCTTCAAATTCCCCACACCTTTTGGACCTCTCTGCTTTCCTGTGGACTCCATCCTCAAAACCACCGTTTTTCACTCTCGGCAGCCTCCGGAGCAAAAAACGCAAACGTCCAGCCGCTGCTCCCACAGCAAAGGCCCCAGCGGGGAAAAGTCATGCTGGTCCTCACTGCCTCCGGGAACCCCTTCAAATGCCCCACACCTTTTGGACCTCTCTGCTTTCCTGTGGACTCCATCCTCAAAACCACCGTTTTTCACTCTCGGCAGCCTCCGGAGCAAAAAACGCAAACGTCCAGCCGCTGCTCCCACAGCAAAGGCCCCAGCGGGGAAAAGTCATGCTGGTCCTCACTGCCTCCGGGAACCCCTTCAAATGCCCCACACCTTTTGGACCTCTCTGCTTTCCTGTGGACTCCATCCTCAAAACCACCGTTTTTCACTCTCGGCAGCCTCCGGAGCAAAAAACGCAAACGTCCAGCCGCTGCTCCCACAGCAAATGCCCCAGCGGGGAAAAGTCATGCTGGTCCTCACTGCCTCCGGGAACCCCTTCAAATGCCCCACACCTTTTGGACCTCTCTGCTTTCCTGTGGACTCCATCCTCAAAACCACCGTTTTTCACTCTCGGCAGCCTCCGGAGCAAAAAACGCAAACGTCCAGCCGCTGCTCCCACAGCAAAGGCCCCAGCGGGGAAAAGTCATGCTGGTCCTCACTGCCTCTGGGAACCCCTTCAAATGCCCCACACCTTTTGGACCTCTCTGCTTTCCTGTGGACTCCATCCTCAAAACCACCATTTTTCACTCTCGGCAGCCTCCTGAGCAAAAAACGCAAACGTCCAGCCGCTGCTCCCACAGCAAAGGCCCCAGCGGGGAAAAGTCATGCTGGTCCTCACTGCCTCCGGGAACCCCTTCAAATGCCCCACACCTTTTGGACCTCTCTGCTTTCCTGTGGACTCCATCCTCAAAACCACCGTTTTTCACTCTCGGCAGCCTCCTGAGCAAAAAACGCAAACGTCCAGCCGCTGCTCCCACAGCAAAGGCCCCAGCGGGGAAAAGTCATGCTGGTCCTCACTGCCTCCGGGAACCCCTTCAAATGCCCCACACCTTTTGGACCTCTCTGCTTTCCTGTGGACTCCATCCTCAAAACCACCGTTTTTCACTCTCGGCAGCCTCCGGAGCAAAAAACGCAAACGTCCAGCCGCTGCTCCCACAGCAAAGGCCCCAGCGGGGAAAAGTCATGCTGGTCCTCACTGCCTCCGGGAACCCCTTCAAATGCCCCACACCTTTTGGACCTCTCTGCTTTCCTGTGGACTCCATCCTCAAAACCACCGTTTTTCACTCTCGGCAGCCTCCGGAGCAAAAAACGCAAACGTCCAGCCGCTGCTTCCACAGCAAAGGCCCCAGCGGGGAAAAGTCATGCTGGTCCTCACTGCCTCCGGGAACCCCTTCAAATGCCCCACACCTTTTGGACCTCTCTGCTTTCCTGTGGACTCCATCCTCAAAACCACCATTTTTCACTCTCGGCATCCAGCGGAGCAAAAAACGCAAACGTCCAGCCGCTGCTCCCACAGCAAAGGCCCCAGCGGGGAAAAGTCATGCTGGTCCTCACTGCCTCCGGGAACCCCTTCAAATGCCCCACACCTTTTGGACCTCTCTGCTTTCCTGTGGATTCCATCCTCAAAACCACCGTTTTTCACTCTCGGCAGCCTCCGGAGCAAAAAACGCAAACGTCCAGCCGCTGCTCCCACAGCAAATGCCCCAGCGGGGAAAAGTCATGCTGGTCCTCACTGCCTCCGGGAACCCCTTCAAATGCCCCACACCTTTTGGACCTCTCTGCTTTCCTGTGGACTCCATCCTCAAAACCACCGTTTTTCACTCTCGGCAGCCTCCGCAGCAAAAAACGCAAACGTCCAGCCGCTGCTCCCACAGCAAAGGCCCCAGCGGGGAAAAGTCATGCTGGTCCTCACTGCCTCCGGGAACCCCTTCAAATGCCCCACACCTTTTGGACCTCTCTGCTTTCCTGTGGACTCCATCCTCAAAACCACCGTTTTTCACTCTCGGCAGCCTCTGGAGCAAAAAACGCAAACGTCCAGCCGCTGCTCCCACAGCAAAGGCCCCAGCGGGGAAAAGTCATGCTGGTCCTCACTGCCTCCGGGAACCCCTTCAAATGCCCCACACCTTTTGGACCTCTCTGCTTTCCTGTGGACTCCATCCTCAAAACCACCGTTTTTCACTCTCGGCAGCCTCCGGAGCAAAAAACGCAAACGTCCAGCCGCTGCTCCCACAGCAAAGGCCCCAGCGGGGAAAAGTCATGCTGGTCCTCACTGCCTCCGGGAACCCCTTCAAATGCCCCACACCTTTTGGACCTCTCTGCTTTCCTGTGGACTCCATCCTCAAAACCACCATTTTTCACTCTCGGCAGCCTCCGGAGCAAAAAACGCAAACGTCCAGCCGCTGCTCCCACAGCAAAGGCCCCAGCGGGGAAAAGTCATGCTGGTCCTCACTGCCTCCGGGAACCCCTTCAAATGCTCCACACCTTTTGGACCTCTCTGCTTTCCTGTGGACTCCATCCTCAAAACCACCGTTTTTCACTCTCGGCAGCCTCCTGAGCAAAAAACGCAAACGTCCAGCCGCTGCTCCCACAGCAAAGGCCCCAGCGGGGAAAAGTCATGCTGGTCCTCACTGCCTCCGGGAACCCCTTCAAATGCCCCACACCTTTTGGACCTCTCTGCTTTCCTGTGGACTCCATCCTCAAAACCACCGTTTTTCACTCTCGGCAGCCTCCGGAGCAAAAAACGCAAACGTCCAGCCGCTGCTCCCACAGCAAAGGCCCCAGCGGGGAAAAGTCATGCTGGTCCTCACTGCCTCCGGGAACCCCTTCAAATGCCCCACACCTTTTGGACCTCTCTGCTTTCCTGTGGACTCCATCCTCAAAACCACCGTTTTTCACTCTCGGCAGCCTCCGGAGCAAAAAACGCAAACGTCCAGCCGCTGCTTCCACAGCAAAGGCCCCAGCGGGGAAAAGTCATGCTGGTCCTCACTGCCTCCGGGAACCCCTTCAAATGCCCCACACCTTTTGGACCTCTCTGCTTTCCTGTGGACTCCATCCTCAAAACCACCGTTTTTCACTCTCGGCAGCCTCCGGAGCAAAAAACGCAAACGTCCAGCCGCTGCTCCCACAGCAAAGGCCCCAGCGGGGAAAAGTCATGCTGGTCCTCACTGCCTCCGGGAACCCCTTCAAATGCCCCACACCTTTTGGACCTCTCTGCTTTCCTGTGGACTCCATCCTCAAAACCACCATTTTTCACTCTCGGCAGCCTCCTGAGCAAAAAACGCAAACGTCCAGCCGCTGCTCCCACAGCAAAGGCCCCAGCGGGGAAAAGTCATGCTGGTCCTCACTGCCTCCGGGAACCCCTTCAAATGCTCCACACCTTTTGGACCTCTCTGCTTTCCTGTGGACTCCATCCTCAAAACCACCGTTTTTCACTCTCGGCAGCCTCCGGAGCAAAAAACGCAAACGTCCAGCCGCTGCTCCCACAGCAAAGGCCCCAGCGGGGAAAAGTCATGCTGGTCCTCACTGCCTCCGGGAACCCCTTCAAATGCCCCACACCTTTTGGACCTCTCTGCTTTCCTGTGGACTCCATCCTCAAAACCACCATTTTTCACTCTCGGCATCCAGCGGAGCAAAAAACGCAAACGTCCAGCCGCTGCTTCCACAGCAAAGGCCCCAGCGGGGAAAAGTCATGCTGGTCCTCACTGCCTCCGGGAACCCCTTCAAATGCCCCACACCTTTTGGACCTCTCTGCTTTCCTGTGGACTCCATCCTCAAAACCACCATTTTTCACTCTCGGCAGCCTCCGGAGCAAAAAACGCAAACGTTCAGCACTGCTCCCACAGCAAAGGCCCCAGCGGGGAAAAGTCATGCTGGTCCTCACTGCCTCCGGGAACCCCTTCAAATGCCCCACACCTTTTGGACCTCTCTGCTTTCCTGTGGATTCCATCCTCAAAACCACCGTTTTTCACTCTCGGCAGCCTCCGGAGCAAAAAACGCAAACGTCCAGCCGCTGCTCCCACAGCAAAGGCCCCAGCGGGGAAAAGTCATGCTGGTCCTCACTGCCTCCGGGAACCCCTTCAAATGCCCCACACCTTTTGGACCTCTCTGCTTTCCTGTGGACTCCATCCTCAAAACCACCATTTTTCACTCTCGGCAGCCTCCTGAGCAAAAAACGCAAACGTCCAGCCGCTGCTCCCACAGCAAAGGCCCCAGCGGGGAAAAGTCATGCTGGTCCTCACTGCCTCCGGGAACCCCTTCAAATGCCCCACACCTTTTGGACCTCTCTGCTTTCCTGTGGACTCCATCCTCAAAACCACCATTTTTCACTCTCGGCAGCCTCCGGAGCAAAAAACGCAAACGTCCAGCCGCTGCTCCCACAGCAAAGGCCCCAGCGGGGAAAAGTCATGCTGGTCCTCACTGCCTCCGGGAACCCCTTCAAATGCCCCACACCTTTTGGACCTCTCTGCTTTCCTGTGGACTCCATCCTCAAAACCACCGTTTTTCACTCTCGGCAGCCTCCGGAGCAAAAAACGCAAACGTCCAGCCGCTGCTCCCACAGCAAAGGCCCCAGCGGGGAAAAGTCATGCTGGTCCTCACTGCCTCCGGGAACCCCTTCAAATGCCCCACACCTTTTGGACCTCTCTGCTTTCCTGTGGACTCCATCCTCAAAACCACCGTTTTTCACTCTCGGCAGCCTCCGGAGCAAAAAACGCAAACGTCCAGCCGCTGCTCCCACAGCAAAGGCCCCAGCGGGGAAAAGTCATGCTGGTCCTCACTGCCTCCGGGAACCCCTTCAAATGCCCCACACCTTTTGGACCTCTCTGCTTTCCTGTGGACTCCATCCTCAAAACCACCATTTTTCACTCTCGGCGGCCTCCGGAGCAAAAAACGCAAACGTCCAGCACTGCTCCCACAGCAAAGGCCCCAGCGGGGAAAAGTCATGCTGGTCCTCACTGCCTCCGGGAACCCCTTCAAATTCCCCACACCTTTTGGACCTCTCTGCTTTCCTGTGGACTCCATCCTCAAAACCACCGTTTTTCACTCTCGGCAGCCTCCGGAGCAAAAAACGCAAACGTCCAGCCGCTGCTCCCACAGCAAAGGCCCCAGCGGGGAAAAGTCATGCTGGTCCTCACTGCCTCCGGGAACCCCTTCAAATGCCCCACACCTTTTGGACCTCTCTGCTTTCCTGTGGACTCCATCCTCAAAACCACCGTTTTTCACTCTCGGCAGCCTCCGGAGCAAAAAACGCAAACGTCCAGC